>NW_027664289.1:0-62000 GCF_963455305.1 Plecotus auritus | reverse complement strand
GATTACAACTCTGCACATCCACAAGCAGCACACTCAAGGAGCTGACTCAGTGAGCACCAAAGCCCCATTGAAACAAGTCCTGTTCCATAGGGGTGTCTCCTGCACAGAAGCGCTTCCATTTTGGATGCAGCTGGTCCACACAACCCATCAGCCTGGAAATCAATTCCTCCCAGTGATGCCAACAGCAGTCAAGGCTCAACTACAACAAGACTGTGCACACAGCCCACACAGGAGCATGCCTAGAGTGCCCTGTTAGGTGACTGGGGAGGCGGAGCCACTAGGCCAGCCGTGGGCAAACTACGGCCCGCGGGCCGGATCCGGCTCGTTCGGCTGTTCTATACGGCCCGCGGAGCCAAAAGAGCAGAGGGTTCTCTTGCTCTCCCCTCCGCTCCTTTACTTTGAATTTATATTAGTTCACACAAACACTCCATCCATGCTTTTGTTCCGGCCCTCCGGTCCAGTTTAAGAACCCATTGTGGCCCTCGAGTCAAAAAGTTTGCCCACCCCTGCACTAGGCCCTACAGGACACCTAATACACAAGTTCTCTCTACCAATTCCAGGAGACATAGTAGCTCTACCTAATATGTAGAAATAAACACAGGGAAGCTTCCAAAATGCGGAGACAAAGAAACATGTCACAAATGAAGGAAATGGAAGTAAGCAAACTACTGGAGACAGAGTTCAAAACAGTGGTTCTAAGATTCCTCAAGGAACTTTTTCTTTTTTTTAATTCAGTAAATCTTTATTGTTCAGATTATTACAATTGTTTCTCCTTTTTCCCCCCATAGCTCCCCTCCACCTGTTTCCCACCCCACCCTCTGCCCTTACCTCCCTCGCACTGTCCTCATCCATAGGTGGACGATTTTTGTCCAGTCTCTTCCCATACCCCCACACCCCTCCCCCCTTGAGAATGACCAATCCACTCCCATTCTTTGCCCCTGATTCTATTATATTCACCAGTTTATTCTGTTCCTCAGATTTTAATTCACTTGATTTTTAGATTCACTTGTTGATAGATATGTATTCGTTGTTCATAATTTTTATCTTTACTTTTTTCTTCCTCTTCCTCTTCTTAAAGAATACCTTTTATCATTTCATATAATACTGGTTTGGTGGTGATGAACTCCTTTAGCTTTTTCTTATCTGTGAAGCTCTCTATCTGACCTTCAATTCTGAATGATAACTTTGCTGGGCAGAGTAATCTTGGTTGTAGGTTCTTGCCATGCATCACTTTGAATATTTCGTGCTACTCCCGTCTGGCCTGCATAGTTTCTGTTGAGAAATCAGCTGACAATCGTATGGGTGCTCCCTTGTAGGTAATTAACTGTTTTTCTCTTGCTGCTTTTAATATTCTCTCTTTGTCTTTTGCCCTTGGCATTTTAATCATGATGTGGCTTGGTGTGGTCCTCTTTGGATTTCTTTTGTTTGGGGTTCTGTGCGCTTCCTGGACTTGTAGGTCTATTCCTTTCACCATGTGGGGGGAAGTTTTCAGTCATTATGTCTGCAAATAGGTTTTCATTATCTTGCTCTCTCTCTTCTTCTGGCACCCCCATTATTCTGATGTTGGTACGCTTGAAGTTGTCCCAGAGGCTTCTTACACTATTTTCAAATTTTACGATTCTTTTTTCTTTTTGATTTTCTGTAGAGTGTTTTTTCCTTCTTTGTATTTCAAATCTTTGACTTGATTCTTGTGTTTCTCTAGTCTGCTGTTGGGTCTCTGTATAATATTTTTTTTATTTCAGTCAGTGTATGTTTAATTTCTAGTTGGTCCTTTTTCATATCCTCGAGGGTCTCGTTAAATTTATCGGCCTTTTCAAGGAAATTCTTGAAAAACCTTGTAACCGTGGTTTTGAACTCTATATCCAGTCATTTGTTTTCCTCCATTTCTTTCATTTGTGATCTGTTTCTTTGTCTCCACATTTTCCCTGCTTCCCTGAGTTGGTAGGGTGGCTTTGTGTGCTAGGTGTCATATATAGGGTGCAGGTCAGCTAGTGTCTGATGGCACCCAGCACGAGCTACAGCGAGAACTTCAGATTTCCCCTCTTTGCTTGGGGTTTGGAGGTTTTGGAGCTGTCTGACCAGAGCTACAGTTTGTTAGGTTAAGCTGCGATAGGGCAGGCCATTTATATGCAAAAGCCGCTGTGTGGAGCTTGGGTGGGTTTGTAGATTGTGTGGGGCAGGGTCTCAGGGAGTCACTAGGCTAGGGCGTGGCAAACAGCGATGGCTGCCATTCAGCCATCTCTGCGTCTCCGACTTTCCCCGTCCCCGTGTCCCGCGCCCCAGCGCAATAAACATTGATTGCTCGTCCCACGTCTTCAAGAAAGTCACCCTCACTTTCCGACTCTATGGCAGACAGTCCAGCTTCTCCCCGTAGGAGTTTGGGTCCCCAGCGTCTCCCCAGAAACTGGATTTCAGAGTAATCAGGAGCTTGTCTTCCTTCGGGTTGAAGGAAGCAACGAGCCCAGTGGCCCGCCGCCAGCCCAATTCGCGTGCCTCCGTACCTCAGCTTTTCAGCGCTTGTGCACGTCTCAATGTTCTTTTCTCTTTCCTTCTAGTTGTAGAACTTCCACTCCGCCAGCTTTCCCATGGTTCTGGGTGATAGACGTTTTGTCTTTTAGTTGTAGTTTTGAAATTGTTGTGCGAGACAGCAGTTTAAGTGTTTACCTTTGCCGCCATCTCTGTTTCTCGGAAATCATCACTCAAGGATCTTAACGAGAGTTTCAGGGGACTTAATGAATGCTTCAAGGGAATTAATGAGAGATTCAAGGGACTTAGACTTTCAAGGATCTTGGTGAGAATGCCAAAGACATAAAAAAAAAGGACCAGTCAGAAATTAAGCATATACTAACTGAAATAAAGAATATTTACAGGAATTCAACAGTAGAGTAGAGGATTCTGAGAATCAAATAAATGATTTGGAATATGAGGCAGCAAAAAACACCTAATAGAACAAAAGGGAAAAGCATAAAAAGTTATAGAGGTAATGTAAGGAGCCTCTGGAATAACTTTCAGTGTACCAACATCCCCATTATGGGGGTGCTAAAGGAGAAGAGAGAGAGCAAGATCTTGAAAACCTACTTGAAGAAATAATGACAGAAAACTTCCACCACATGGTGAAAGAAATAGTCTTGCAAGTTCGGGAAGCACAGTAAGTCCCAAACAAGATGAATCCAAAGAGGCCAACATCATAATTAAAATGTCAAGGGTTAAAGAAAAACAGAGGATTTTAAAAGCAGCAAGGGAGCGTTCATGTGACAGTCAGCTGTTTTCTCAACAGAAACTTTGCAGGCCAGAAGGGAGTTGGCATGAAATATTCAAAGGGATGAATAGCAAGACTACAACCAAGAGTACTCTACCCAGCAAAGCGATCATTTAGAATTGAAGGTCAGACAAAGAGCTTCACAGACAAGAAAAAGCTAAAGGAGTTCATCACCACCAAGCCAGTATTACATGAGATGTTGAAGGGTATTCTTTAAGAATAAGAAGAAGTGGAAGAAGAAAAAAGATAAAAAATATGAACAACAAAATGGCAATAAATACATATCTATCAGCAACTGAATTTAAAAATCAGTTAAATTAGATTTGTAATGAATTAAATAAACAGACAAAATAGAATCAGAGGCATGGAAACAGAACAGACTGACAAATCTCAGAGTTGAAAGGAGTGACGGGGGTGTGGGAAGATATTAAGGAAAAATCTTAAATGCAGGTATGCATGAACTAAGGACACAGACAACTGGGTGGTAAAGGCCTGGACTGGGGTGGGATCTGAGTGAATGGGGACCCTGCAGGGCCAAGGGGAGCATCTGTAAAGCTCTCATCAATAAAGATTTTCCTTAAAAAAAACAAAGGATTTAGTAAGGAAGGAAAAAAAAAAAGGATATTTATATGTGCCCTGACTGGAATCAAACTGTGACCTCCTGGTGTCATAGGTTGATGCTAATAAATATATTAAAACTATTTAATTATGATATATACATATATAAATAAAAATAAAATATGGTCTATGTTTCATTTATTTATTTTAGGTGCTACACTAAACAGTAATCACGATAGAATTTAGCTATGTTATCCTAGCCTTTTCATATCATAGTTCATAAAATATGACCTACAAAATTTCCTGCCTCCCACCAGATACTGTCGCCTGTCATACCTCTTCAGTTTGTTCTGCTGGTAGAATTCCTGGAATTGTTTGAAAAGTCAGAACCCAGAAGTAACACTTCCATTGAGGCAGAGGCAGAGGAAGCAGATACAGAATTGCAAGTGGCTAAAATGGCAGCATTCTTCTTGAAAAAATGAGGAATTTAAGAAATGTTTGTCTTTATTTACTATTATTCCTCAGTGACAGGAACGTCCCAACACTTTAACGTTTCTGTCTTCTAGAATTTCTATCAAATAAATAATTACATATTAATTATTTATTAATGTAGACACTACGTAACTTCTCCCCCCCCCCCCCCCCCAGGAGAGGACAAAACAAAACAAAACCACACAGAAAAGTTACAGGGAATGGAAAGAGAGCTGGAAGGAGGAGGAAATATCTCCCAGCACTTAGTGAGGGTCTCTGGCCCCTCTACATCGGGACATTAAGAACTAGCTGCACAGGTCTCCTTGTCAGAGAGTGAGACACGGGAAGCCTTTCTGGCAGTAATCAGTAAAACCTGCATGTTTCATACCCTTTTACACTAAACGTAGGGATATCTAGTGTTTTGAAGAAGCAAATGCAGATTTTCACGACTTTCAGTTTATAAAATGTAACATTGTCTCAGACTTAGAAGGAAATACACATAATTTCAAAATGGTTGGTGAATGGAGAAAATGAAAATGTGTATTTGCTAAAAGGACTAGTTTTGTAAATAAAAGTCTAGAAAATCAATAAATTGAAACCCATTACATATTTCTTTTAATTTTTAAGAGAGAAAGAGAGGAAGGCAGAGGAAGGCAGAGAGAGAGAAATATCGATTTGTTGTTCCATTTATTAATGCATTCCTTGGTTGATTCTTGTACCCTGACTGGGGATCAAACTGGCAACCTTGGCATATCTGGACCAGGCTCTAACCCACTGAGCTACCAGGCCTGGGCGAAACCCATTATCTATTTACCCATAAAGAAGTTTGGAGAATTATTTTTTTCACTATACCTAAACTTGTTTTAGCATATGATGTTTTAAAGGTGAGATCAAATGATAAATACTATAACTTAGTAATTTTTATGTTTTTCTCTATGTCATCTATATTGTATAGTGATGTTTGCCTAATATCCAAAAAGTGTCATTGCATAATAAAAAGTATATTAACTAAAAACATTCTTTAGTTTTATGAAATTTGGGTTTCTTTAAAAAGTAATGGTATAGTATTTCTCTTAATAATTCAGTGAACAGATCAATGCTGTCTAATACACACATTTTTGTGTCTAAGCATGTCTATCAAAATGTTAAAATAATTACTTTTATACACAAATTTATATGGAATACATTTTATTTAGCTGTTATCTTTCCAGTAGTTTGATACAAAAATAGCATTCGATATGGAAATGACAAAGCAGAGAGATGTCATTTGTATGTAATTTATATTAGCTATCCAGTAACACTGCCAGCTAACAAATTTTGTTTGAACCTCTATTAATCATTGAATTATTATTATTTTTAGTTTCTAGGTGGATAGTAATCTTTCAGTTTACATAGCACCTGAAAAGAAATAAATGAAGTGTAGACCATATTTAATTTTTATGTATATATGTACAGTATATGTTATAATTAAGTAGTTTTAATACCACAGTGTTTAAATAAATGTATTACATTCATTTTCTCTGGGATTAATTTCAGCCAACAGAGTAGGGGTATTCTACTACTTCAATAACATTTTAGAATAGTTTTTTTACATTAAAAAAATGGTAATGAAAAAATATGGTAAATACGAGGAATGCTTATTTTTCTTAACCCTTGTTAGTGGAAGAAGAGTACAGTGTAAATGGAAGATCTTCCTCTAAAATAATTTTGTAGAACTCTTTTAATGGCTCCCAAGTACCTTTAAAAGTGTCAGACATAGCCATAGGAATGTGTGTTACTGAACAGGAATTCTTTGTCCCTATTTAATATATCTGCATTACGGTTCAGGTGTTTGTGACGTTGGGATGAGTCATATGACACAGTTGGTTATCTTAAAAATTGCTTCAGTTTTTCAAAGTATTTTTAGGCTGATATATCAAATTAGCCCATTTAAAAATTCTATAAAGGAGAAACAGCTGTCTTTAAGATAAAATCTTTTTTAAAAAAACAGTTTGCTCATCATCAGTAAACATTCTATTCGCAGTGCTAAACCTAGACAAGATGGTAAGGTAGGAAAATATTTTTTCTCTTTGGGTTCCCTACTCCTCTTAGCATTTGGCTCTCCTTCCCCCTCCAAGTTTTTAGTGTTCTCCTGGTCTTGCCTTTCTGGAAATAAAGTCATCATAAAGCAAAGTATTAGACGGTTCATGGTATCCTCCGTGGACTATTTGCATTTGTACAGAAAAGAATGGTCAAGGAAACCAATCATTGAAACCTACACACATACAGGAAAGAAGAAGGAGAGTGAATGAATGGCTTCCTGGATGGATGGTGGATGCACGGGTGAATGAATGGTGGTAGGCTTCAGGCATGGGAAGTCTTTATTTCTCCGGGACTCCTACTGTGTCAGCGATGGTCTATCCTGTGAGAAGAGGGTCTGCCAAGTAGATTCTGCCGCTATGTTGCTTTACCATACCTCTTAGTAATTACACTCAACCACTGACATGTAGTGTGAACTTTACCTTTTCTCACTTGCCATACCAGCTTGAGATCAAATCCCTTTTTTGTAGGGAGGCATGGGAGAGGAGTTGGCTGAAGGCACCTGCCCCTGCCTTGACTTTTCCAAACAAGTCTGAGCACCCGGGTGTTTACTTGCTTGAAAGACACTCCAAATACATGTGTTATCTCAAGGATGCTTACCCTGCTGATAGTTTCTAATAGTTAATTTTAGTTCCAGCTGTTGTTACAATAAAAGCCTAAGAAGGCTTCTGACGAACAGGGCTGTTTCGGCTCCAATAGCCAAGCAGTCCCTTAGCCTCCCTTTCACAGAAACATGTGTCAGAGTAATCCGTTCATCCATCCCTCAGGGTCTGCTGGTCAGTCCCGGCAATTTTTGTTTGATTGTCTGTTTAAGGCTGGAAGACCACATTCGTTCTGTGGCACTATTGAACACGTGACACCAGATACTGTCAGAGGGGGAGATTCAGGACATGACAAGGTATGTTCTATTTTTGACACATCTTTATATATCTCCATAAACTGTATAATAAGAATCCTAGCTAATAACGTAGGTAGAGTATCCAACAGAGTCCTCTTTCTGGTGTTGCCTTATCTTTACTTTTTCTCTCCTTTGCTTTGTATACATGAACACATTATGATATGTAGGGTTGTGGAGGAAAAAGATAATAGAGAGGATTCCTCTTTTTTCAAGTTTTATTGGGGAGGATAATCTTTTGTTTTATAGAGTAACACGCTTTGTTAAAGGAAACCTCTAATTCTTCAAAAGCAACTAATTCTTCATATGCTAGTAATAATTTTTACGTTTTTTCCATTAAAAGAATCTGTATCTTGAGCAAAGCACCAGTGGTAGCTCTATATAAAACGAAAATCATTCATTTTCTGTTGCATGGGACCTGCTCTTTTAGGACTCAGCTGAGCCACAGCACAGTACAGAGGTGTCACTGAATGCACAAACTGCCACTGTTCCTGTGTGAGTTGCGCTTGGTGATTTTGGACAGCGCATATTGGCATTACTGATTTTTGGTAGAAAAATACCCGGGACATATAGTTGGCCGTGTCACCTTAGGTTGATATTTGCTTTCTAAGAGGGCATTGAAAAGGGAATCGCTCCTATTTTCTTATTTCCAATTGTGCTTTTAACTTTGTAGACATACTGGAGATACTCTTGATGATCTATCCCACAGAAATAATCATTGTAACACTCCTTGGAGAAAGAAAGTAATCCAAGATACTCTCTGTTTTCCTAAGCCCTCTAAAGCAGCAGTCGCCAACTGGTGGTCCACAGACCACTGGTGGTCCGTGAGGTCGGAAAGGTTGGCAATGGTGCTCTAAAGTGCTCAATTTTTTCCTCCCCACTTTCTTTGTATGTGCAAAATGAAGGCTGGGAGGAGGCTTTCTAAGTAATTATGTTATAAAATCTAGGTCACATATTTTATGTAACATATGAAAGGGTACAGACCTGTCCAGTTCTTTCTCTTTTTAAAAAATATATTTTATGGATTTCACAAAGAGGAAGGGAAAGGGAGAGAGAGTTAGAAACATCGATGAGAGAGAAACATCGACCAGCTGCCTCCTGCATGTCCCCTACTGGGGATGGAGCACACAATCAAGGTACATGCCCTTGACCGGGTTCGAACCCGAGATCCTTCAGTCCACAGGCCGACTCTTTATCCACTGAGCCAAACCAGTTAGGGCTGTCCAGTTCTTTCTTGACACTTTTGCTTTATTAATAACTGTCTCCAAGTAAGGGATTCTGACTATTTTTTGTTTCTCACCTTCCCCTTTTCCTCATCCCCTTGCAAAATCCCACATATACAGTTCACATATCTTAAGTGTAGAGATGTTTGCTAATGACTCATCATATGTTTAAAGACAATTGTTCAACTTTTCACAACTAGGAATCTGATTTTAAGGCTATATCAATTGATTTCCAATCCAACAACAGAACATTCTGAGGGTCTGACTCAGATGGCATTAAAACTGCTTGTATAAATAAAATAATTGAATTGTTGGTTGAGTTCGAGTCAAGGTATTCTCTGAAACTATTTGGAATTTTGGTAGGAATTTGTAACTATTAAAATTCGAAAATTACGAACAGAAGATGGCTGCCGACAGGAAGGCAGACTGTTCAGGCGAATGGAAATGAAAAAAAAAAAAAAAAAAAAAAAGCTGGGGTAGCAATACTTATATCTGACAAATTAGATCTCAAAGTGAAGGACATAAAAAGAGATAAGGAAGGCCACTTCATAATACTAACGGGAGCAATCCAACAAGAAGAAATAACTCTGGTAAATATATACGCACCCAATACAGGTGCACCCAAATACATAAAAAACTCCTAGAGGATATCAAGGGAGAGACTGACAGCAATACTATCATAGTAGGATGTGGGAACCCTTTCACGTCCCGCGTGGTTCAGGGTTCCTGTTCAGGGTTCGGGTTCTGGAGAAGGCCGCACACAAATGAAAAGAGACTTGGAAAAGTATTAATTTTGGAATATTGGGGGCCAGGCGGGAGCCCAACTCTAGTGGAAGGACTACCCTTTGCTCTGGCCTTGCAATCCCTTTCATTGAGACTATGGGATACGCCCATAACCTTTAGGCAGGAAATTCCAATAACAGAAATTTACATAGGAGAAACAGAGTTGGAGGCTGCTTTAGCTAACAATGTTTCAACTAATCAGTGAGTGATTAAAACATTTAAGGTTGTTGACCAGCCTTCCCAGTTTCCTGGCCACATCTTTCTATTAGTGGTAGAATGATTGGTTTCCGGCAGTAGGAGACTTTAATACCCCACTATCACCATTGGACAAATCCTCTAAACAAAAAATCAGCAAAGAAACATCAACCCTAAATGACTCACTAGACCAGATGGAATTAATTGACATCTTCAGGACATTTCACCCCAAAGCCACAGAATATACATTCTTCTCAAGTGCACATGGATCTTTTTTGAAGATAGACCATATATTGGGTCAGAGGCAAATTCTCTTCAAATTCAAGAAGATAGAAATCATATCAAGCATCTTCTTAGATCACAGTGGCATAAAACTGGAAATCAACTACAATAAAAACAATCCAAAAAATCAAACACGTGGAGACTAAACAGCATGCTATTAAACAATGACTGGGGTACCAGAGAGATCAATGAAGAAATAAAATGCATCATGGCAAGAAACGACAATGAAAACACAACAATCCAAAATCTTTGGGACACAGCGAAAGCAGTCTTGAGAGGGAAGTTCATAGCTCTACAAGCCTACTGCAAAAAAGAAACAATGGTAATAAATTACCTAACCCTACAACTCAAAGAGTTAGAAAGAGAGCAACAAGAAAAGCCCAGTGTAAGCTGAAGGAAGGAAATAATAAAGATCAGAGCAGAGATAAAAGACATAGAGACCAAGAAAACAACACAAAAGATCAACAAAACCAAGATCTGGTTCTTTGAAAGGATAAACAAGATTGATGAACCTCTAGCCAGGCTCACCAAGAAGCAAAGAGAGAAGAGCCAAATAAACAAAATCAGAAATGAAAGAGGAGAAATAACAACAGACCCCACCGAAATACAAAGGATTGTTAAAAATACTATGAACAACTCTCTTCCAACAAACTGGACAACCTGGAGGAAATGAACATATTCCTAGAAAAATACAACCTTCCAAAACTCAATCAGGAAGAATCTAAACATCTCAGTAGGCCAAGAACTATGGAAGAAATGGAAGCAGTTATCAAAAAGCTTCCAGCAAACCAAAGCCCAGGGCCAGACGGCTTCACAGGGGAGTTTTACCAAACATTCAAGGAAGAACTAAAACTTATCCTCCTCAGACTATTCCAAAAAATTCAAGAGGAAGGAACAGTTCCAAGCTCTTTCTATGAAGCCAGCATCACCCTAATTGCCGGAAACCCGATTATTGTCTCACTAATTAGAAAGGTGTGGACAAGGAACCTTGGAAGGCTGGTCAACCTTGAAGCTCTGAAAGGTCAGAGCCAACCACTCCCTATCTAATTGAGACAAGGGTAGCTGAAGCAACTTCCCCACCAAATAATCATGTAAATCCTTACTGATAAGATAATCTGCCTGTTACTGGAATTGCCTGCCTAAGAGCAATGAGTGTATCCCAAACCTGAATAAAAGGGATGGCAAGGCCAAAGCAAAGGGTAGTCCTCCCACTAGAGGTGGGCTTCCGCCTGGCCCCCATTTCCCAAATTAATATTTTTCTAGTCTTCTTTCATTTGTGTGCGACCTTCTCCAGAACCCGAAACCTGAACCGGAACCCTGAACCACGCGGGACGTGAAAGGGGTTCCCACAACTAATACCAAAACCAGATAAAGATAACACAATGAAAGAAAACTACAGGCCAAATCCCTCATGAACATAGATGCCAAAATCCTCAATAAAATTCTAGCAAATTGGATCCAGCAGTACATCAGAAAGATCATACACCATGACCAAGAAGGATTTACCCAGGAATGCAAGGATGGCACAATATCTGCAAATCAATAAATGTGACACATCACATAAACAAATTGAGAGATAAAAACCACATAGTCATATCAATTGATGCAGAAAAGGCATTCGACAAAATCCAACACCCATTTTTGATTAAAAAAAAAAAAAAACTCTCAGCAACATGGGAATAGAAGGATCATACCTCAACATAATAGAAGCCATATATGACAAACCCACAGCCAACATCATACTCAATGGGAAAAAAATTAAACCATTTCCCCTAAGAACAGGAACAAGACAGGGATGCCCACTCTCACCACTCCTGTTCGACATAGTACTGGAAGTATTAGCCATTGCGGTTAGACAAGAAGAAGAAATAAAAAGCATCCAAATTGGAAAAGAAGAAGTAAAGCTGTCCCTATTCGCAGATGACATGATATTGTACATAAAAAAACCCTAAAGACTCCATCAGAAAACTATTAGACTTAATAAGTGAATTCGGCAATGTAGCAGGATACAAAATTAACGCCAAGAAATCTATGGCATTTCTATACAGCAACAGTGAACTTACAGAAAGAGAGACTTAAAAAAGCAATCCCATGTACCATCGCACCAAAAAAATTAAGATACGTAGGAATAAACTTAACTAAGGAGGTAAAAAACCTATATGTGGAAAACTACAGAACACTGAAAAAAGAGATAGAGGAAGACATAAACAGATGGAAGAACATACCGTGTTCATGGATTGGTAGAATCAACATCATTAAAATGTCGATGCTACCCAAAGCAATCTATAGATTCTATGCACTCCCCATTAAAATACCAACGGCATATTTCACAGACCTAAAAAGAACTCTCCAAAAATTCATCTGGAATAAAAAAAAAGACCCCGAATAGCCACAGCAATCCTGAGAAAGAAGAACAAAGTAGGTGGGATCTCAATACCAGATTTCAAGTTGTATTACAAAGCCACTGTTCTAAAACAGTCTGGTACTGGCACAAGAACAGACATATAGATCAATGGAATAGAATACAGACCCCAGACATCGACCCAAACCACGATGCTCAATTAATATTTGACAAAGGAGGCATGAACATACAATGGAGTCAAGACATTCTCTTCAATAAATGGTGTTGGGAAAATTGGACAGATACATGCAAAAAAAATGAAACTAGACCACCAACTTACACCATACACAAAAATATACTCAAAATGGATAAAGGACTTATACATAAGACGGGAAACCATAAAAATACTAGAGGAATCCACCGGCAGAGAAATCTCAGACATATGCCAAAGCAATTTGTTCACCGATACCGCTCCTAGGGCAATGGAAACTAAAGAGGAAATAAACAAATGGGACTACATCAAAATAAAAAGCTTTTGCACAGCAAAAGAAACCATCAACAAAACAACAAGAAACCCCACTGTACGGGAGAACGTATTCGAAAATGTTATCGCTGATAAAGGTTTCATCTCCAACATCTACAGGGAACTTAATATAAGGAAGATAAATGACCCAATAAAAAAATGGACACCGGACCTAAATAGAATCTTTTCGAAAGAAGACAGAAGGAAGGCCAAGAGACATATGAAAACATGCTCAAAGTCACTAATTATCCGAGAGATGCAAATCAAAACGACAATGCAGTACCATCTCACACCTGTCAGAATGGCAATCATCAACAAATCAACAAACAACAAGTGCTGGCGAGGATGGGGAGGAAAAGGAACCCTCCTGCAGTGCTGGTGGGAATGCAGACTGGTGCAGCCACTGTGGAGAACAGTATGGAGTTTCCTCAAAAAACTAAAAATGGAATTCCCATTTGACCCAGTGATCCCACTTCGAGGAATGTATCCCAAGAAACTGGAAACACCAATCAGAAAGGATATATGCACCCGTATGTTCATAGCAGCACAATTCACCATAGCTAAGATTTGGAAACAGCCCAAATGCCCATCAGCAGATGAGTGGATTAGAAAACTTTGGTACTTCTATACAATGGAATGCCACACTGCTATAAAAAAGAAGGAATTCTTACCATTTGCAGCAGCATGGATGGACCTGGAGAGCATTATGTTAAGTGAAATAAGCCAGGCAATGAAAGAAAAATACCACACTATCTCACTCATTTATGGAAAATAAAGAACATTATAACCTGATGAACCAAAAGATAGATACACAGGCAGTAAAGCACTGAACAGACTGTCAAATTACAACGGGAAGGCAGGGGAGTGTTGGGGAGGGGGGAAAGAGATCAACCAAAGGACTTGTATGCATGCATATAAGCACAACAAATGGACACAAGACACCGGGGGATGGGGGGGGAGGGTGGTGAGGGCATGCGACGGGGTAGGGGAGGCTGGGGGAAGGTCAATGGGGGGGGGGAAGGAGATATATGTACTACTACCTGTAATACTTTAAACAATAAAATATTAAAAACTAGGTATTAAAATAAATTGAAAACTACTTTCTAAGTTTTCTAAGATATAATAGAACCAATTTTCTTTTAATCCTAACCTGAGGATATGCTTATTGATTTGAGAGAGAGAGAGAGGGGAGAGAGAGAGAGAGAGAGAGAGAGAGAGACAGAGAGAGAGAGAGAGAATCATCTGTGTAAGAGAGAAACATTGATTGGTTTCCTCCCGTATGCACCCTGACTGGGGATTGAACCCACAACCTAGGTATGTGGCCTGACTAGGAATCAAACACATTTTGATGTATGGAATGATGCTCTAGCCAACTGAGCCACAGCAGCCAGGGCCTGGAACCCTGGATCCGGTTTTCAGGAAAGAAAACTGTTGTGGGGCGAAGGCAAGTGAATGACCACTGAAGTCCAGACTAAATTAAATTTTAGGGAACCTTTAATAGCCTGCTGGCGACTGCTCTCTCTCCACGCAGGGAAGTCAGAGATCAGCCCCAACCCTTTGTGCGGGACCACTTTTAAGCACATTAACCACATCCTGTTTTTGCAGAACAAGTAACCCAAGACAAAACAGTTTTTCCTAAGCAACGTCAGGATCATGCCATTGACGACAGGGTCATTTACAGGGTCATCCTGTTCTTCAGAAAGCTGACAGTGATCTATGAAAGAAGGCCTACGTGTTGGGAAGGGGCCATGAGACCGTATCTCAAGGCCTGGCCTGGTGTCAGCACTGACAACTCTATCTGGGGCATAGACCATGGTCTCTCTGGAATGGGCAAAAATTCCCACTCTCCAACAAAAACCTTATATTACTCCTAGAATTTCTGCATACCCGAGGTCCAAAGTTCAGCTAAGTCAGTGGGAGTTGATGGAACACCTTGAGGCCTTTGAGTTGATTGAGCTTTAATGTATGCAACGTGCTCCTCACTGTGCCTGGCTTGCACGCACTCTTTTGTGGTTTCAGTGTGCCTTCCCTGTTTTCTATGTCACTGTTACGTGTTTTCTTTAAAACACTTCTAGTCCCATAAACTTTGCTGCATTTCTCTGAAACCTTGGCCCTGAAATTTGGAAGCAGAGAGTTTAAAATTTTAGCATCCAGTTAGTATTTCATTGGCATAAGCTCATATAGTCAACCATTATTCAAATCCTGATTTGCATAATTATAAAAGAAGTAATTTTCAATATATCAAGAATCTCTAAATTATATGTCATTTGCTGTGTTCTCAGTTCAGGTCACTACATTTATAAATTTGTTTCCCGTTTAGATCACATTTTGTTTTGCATTATTTTAAATCTCATCATGCTTCCTACAAAAGAAGGCTATTAGATTTGTGGTAGATTCTATAAGAGGAATTGATTTAGGTGTTTATGAAAAAATAACACCTGTAGGTGGGATTTTTTTTTTTTCATTTTTGTTCTTGGGCTTTAAGTAATTTGTAATATTTATTGGAGCTTGATAGTTACTAAAAATGCTAATCGGTACTTTGTCCCCCTCTATCATAAATCCAAAGATTTCATTTACTTAAAATTTTTAAATTTATTTTAAACAAAATAAATTCTTTAGTTAACCAAAATAGAACCATTATTAGTTTAGAAAATAATTAAAACACTTTTAGTTCATTGATTGACAGCCTAAATATTTAAATTTTGTTCTGACATACCTGCGTATCTGTTCTCTAAATGTCTTTCTTGCATGTGCTAGTTTAATACTCCTTGCACAGAAATCTATGTTCAGGATCTTTTTGTTCAAATATTTCCCAAATATGCAGCTTCATTTTGTTCATTTTTCCTTCCTCTAAATCACTTACTAGTTAATATTCTATCAAATCGTTTTGTACGCAGTTGACTGGTGGGTTTAGGTGTTGTAATGTATGAACTACTAAGTGGAGCATCTCCTTTCACTGTCGATGGGGAGAACTCCCAAGCTGAGCTGCTAGGTCAGACCGAACAAAAGGAAATGAATGAATGGTTACTTCAAAGGAACTGATCAAATTTCTGCAATTTGGCTGGTAGAAAAAATAAATTAAAATGGAGATTGGCAAAATTGTGTTTAAGTGTTTAACTTACATTTATAATTACATAGGATGTAGATATAGACCCTTTATATTTCCTTATATTTTATGTGCCCAGAGAGATTTTAAATTTCATAGGGAGTGTGTCATAATTTTTGTGTATTCTGAAGCACTTAGCATTGGCCAAGAGCTGCCACAGCCCCCAACCCAGTTGTGTTCCCTGCCAGAGCCCTTTGGAATATGGGGCCTAGAGCCATTAGGAATACAGGCTCAAGAGCTGTTTAGAATGTGGGGTGAGGAGCCGTTTTTGAATGTGGAGCAAATAGCCGTTTAGAATGTGGGGCAAAGAGCTGTTTAGAATGTGGGGTGAGGAGCCGTTTGGAATGTGGGGCGAATAGCCGTTGGCAATGCGTGGCGCAGAGCTGGTGGGCACAGAGACGGTGGGCCCAGAGCCGGTGTGCGCAGCGATGGACGGTGGACACAGCCTCAGGATGGACGTTACTGTCCGCGAGCTCATGGAGCTCTTTGTGCAGAGCCCGCTGGTGACTTGGGTGAGTGCACCTGCCTCCCTGTCCCATTGCTGATGCCCTGGCTCCTCTCCCGCCCCCCTTGTGTCTCCACAGACCCCATCCACCTGGGCTCTGGCAGTCCGGGGACTCGGGGGTCTTCGCAGGTCTCCAAGCTGGGAGCGGGGTTCCTGGCCAGGGGGCCTAAGGGGTTTCCTACTCTGGAGCCCTTGCACCAGGTGCAGGATCCCGTGGCGCTCCCAGCTCTGGACTGAGATGGGCTCACCTGCTCCTGCCAGGGCGCTAGGCTGCCGGTCCTGGAGCGGACAGGGTCTGAGGGGTCACCCGATCTATGTGGCTGGACCACTGGGGAAAAGCACTCACTGCCCCCAAATATCCTGGTGTAGTGTTTGAACCTGAGACCAGTCAGTGGATGGCGGTGATGGGTGAGGATTGGGGTGTCTCTGAGTGGGATCGTGTACCGGCTGGGACGGGCACAGTGACTCCGATAGATCAGAGACGTGAGAAATGTGTTGAAAAGTCCCTTTTATTTTTCATTTTTCCCTGTCCTGTGACGCTGGAGAAAAGTGGCGAGAAAATTTGCCTCCTGCTGTCTCGCATCTGTAGCCAGGATCTGGGCAAGGAGACAGGCCCTGGGGAGAAGGGGGCTTGGCGCCAACTGAAGCGAGGGTGGGCGCTGAGTGACCCTTCAGCCCACGAGGGCGAGCCCACTGGGGCCCTGCCCACCGTTGCCCCGGAGAGCTTCAGAATGTTGACGTGGGGTGACGTTTCCTGCCTTTCCGCCCGCACCCCACTCCTCACAGGTGAAAAGTTTGAGCCCAGTCGCAAGCGGCAACGATGACAACCTATACATGCACTTGGTGGATGGCACCTTGCTGAACCAAGTCATGCTGGAAATGTAAGTTGTCCTCACAGGCAAAGGACAAAACTGATGCTCTTAAGGTGTGACTTAAGAGTGTAGTAATGAAGGAACCCGAGTTGCTGTGGGAGGGTTTCTCGTGGGCCAGTGGTACCTCAGAGTACGGGCCCTTTTGCTTCCATTCGTTGGGGATGAAGAACTGCAGGACAGTGGGTGGCAGTTTGTTTGATGAAGGGTATTTGCAACTGAAGGACTGTCAAGCACTTGGTGCAGATGGTTCAGTTAACTTCAAACTCAGGTATTAATGTGGTTTAAGTGATCACATTTTAAAAAGAAAACTTGTGGGGGGTCATGGAACTGTAACGGACAGTGTCTGGCCACAGGAAGTGTCGGGTGGGCTGGGAGCACTGAGAGTGACTGAGGCTTCACTCCTGGTTAGGACGCCTGTTTCTGAGATCTTTCACTCCATCTTCCACGTTCATTGCCCCATAGATAGTGCAGTCAGTTAAGTGGCTTCTCAGGTTCTGGACTGAAAGCCACCGTGTTAGGACAGGCACAGGGCGTCAGAATGCTGAGGGACCGATTTGGAGCGTCTCAAACAGGGTCTTGGGGGAGGTGGCACTTGTTAGCATGCATGCGGGACCACATCCTCTCCTGCTGCTGAATTCTGCAGAGCCTGTCTGACTGACAGCCTGCCCCAAGAAGGTGGTGTCCCCTACCTCTGACTCTGTTTTAACTCAGAAACGGCAGGGGAGGTGTTGGAACTTAGTGTTGGTGTGGTTCTTGGGCACTTGAAGGAAAAGGGAACATCCGAACGTTCTCCGTGGACCAATCCCTTATGCTCACCTACTCACCTGCAACCAAGCTGTCCGATTTGAGCATAGACCCTTTGGCTAATGAGAATCAGCTTCATTTGTGGCCCACACAGGAGGAGCAGTTAGCTTTGGCATATTCAGAAAGTGGTTTAGCCCTAACCAGTTTGGTTCAGTGGATTGAGCGTTGGCCTGCATACTGAAGGGTCCCAGGTTCCATTCCAGTCAAGGGCATGTACCTTGGTTGCTGGCACAACCCCAGTAGCGGGTATGCAGGGGGCAGCTGATTGATGTTTCTCTCCCATCAATGTTTCCAACTCTCTATCCCTCTCCCTTCCTCTCTGTAAAAAAAATCAATAAGATATATTTTTTAAAACAAAAAGAAAATGGTTTAAGTAGACTTACCTAAAAAGATCTGTTTTAAGAAATTTCCCAAGAACATAGCTCCTTTTATTTTAATACGTCATGTGCTATCATGCTGTGGGAGAGGTACAAGTTTCATTTCTAACGGTTTTTTTTTTTTTTTTTCAAAAGCCCTACCAATCTTACCAATCTTACCAACCCTGTGTTTGCTTAGATTATAAACGGCAAATCTGTTAGCTTTGGCAGCACTTCTCTGAGAACATTGATGAAAATGAAGTCAGCTGCTTGTGTTCTGGTTGAATTTCAAACAGCTTGTGGTGGTGGTGGTGGTGGCTTTTAAATTGTACTTCCAGTGACATTTGAAATGTTTACTTGTAGATTTTTTTCCTATTTGTCAATTTTGTATTAATTATTGGCTTCAAATGAGCCGAATGGCATTGAGATCGATTTCCATCTCTCTCCTATCTCCCCTTCGTTACTGAGGGGGGCAGGTTACTGCAGAAAGAAGAAGAGGCCTGCCTCTCTTCCATCAGACCAGCTCCCAGGAGGCTCAGTGCCCTCATGAACCCATGAAGACAGCCCTCATTTGAATTATCACCCTCCCTGTGTCCTGGGACAGTAACTGAGCGGGAGGGCTTTGTTATGAAAAGCAAGGAGAGGCTGCAGCTAAGGCCTCCTGTTGAGTCTGTTCTCTTCAGATAGGAAACCTGTTTTGAGCCTGAGCATTTTGAGAAATATCCTGAACACATATTGATGAGTGAAGTTATAAGTCACTTGATTCGAGAATTCTGGTTTCATCATGACCAGACCTGACTTTTCCTGGAGAGTGGAAAGTAAATGATGTTTTGGGGGTTCCCACATGAATTGCTTGTGTCTCTACTGTTAGCATGGCTCCTGGGCGGCTTTGTACACCATATAGTGCCACAGACGGATGATGTCGGTTTGTCCAGGTGGAATTGTGTATCTAGAATGTGAAATCACAGGACCAGCCCGAGACCCAGGCTGGTGACAGAGGAGGGGAACCCATGTGAAGTAGAACATGAATGATTTTTATTGATTTAAGCCAGAAAATGTACCATGTTTCCCCTTTTTCTTTCGTGATGGTTCATATATTTTGGTGTGTTCAGTTCCTAAGTCTCTTAATCTTTAAATATATTGTGGGGTGGATTATCTATTTGCACACAGTGTAACCTTTTGGGTCTGCACTGCATTTGGTGGTGGTTTGTGGGAGCTGCTAGGAGTGGGAATGGAAATGACATTGACTAAGGGCCTGAGGAGGGCTTGTCGTGGGGTTGGGAGGGATGTGTATTGTCTAAGGTCCACGGCTCGGCAGGGGCAGAATTCGGGTTTGACTGGAGCCACACTGGTTTCAGCCTCACACTGACCTAGGCTTGGAGAGGGCTGCCCAGCACTGGGAAGGGAGGTGTGGCAAATGCTGGGAGATGCTGTTTCCAGTCTCGTGTTTCCTCCCCTAGAGACCCCAGGCCTAATCAGCGCTTCCACCAGCACGTGAACAACGATGTGAACCTCCGCATTGAGAACTTGACCATCTTGGTCAGACACATTAAGACCTTCTACCAGGTAAGGGAAGCCTCTGTTCCCAGGACTTCTGTGCTCCTGGCAATGTCGTCACTCTAAAGATTTCCCCGCAGGAAGCCCAGAGGAGATGGTGTTCATGGTGAGGCAGCTGCTTGCTGACACTTGAGGATTTCTCACTTGCACCTTTTATCCCCACCTCCCCCGCATTGTGAGAAGGGGCAGATGTTGGATTGCTTTACTTTGTCCAGCGAATGTCCTTTGAGCCGTGTGCATGGCATTGGCTCTGGTGCTGTGAGGGCCCCAGAGATGAGTCGCCACTCTGGCCCCAAGCACCAGTCGCATGGGGAGTGGCTGGAATGGGCTCTGGGAGGGGCACACTGACCTGGTTATTGTGCACAGCTCAGCGAGTCTTTGTACAGCAGCAGTTCGAGATGTTGAAGGAGATATGGGGCCACAGAGGGTATGTTCGGTCAGGACTGTAATGGACGAGCCCCCAGGGTGCCGATGACAGCACTGGAGTTCAGCGTGTAGAGTGTCCACTTGTCAGTGCTCACGGTATCTCATTCGCAGATAGTCCATGGCAGGAGGACCTGATGGCGAAGGGCTGTTAAAATAAATCTTTGATCTTTATATGACCAGCATGGATGCCATATGGACTGAACCTGTCACCTGGGCCCTGGTTTTCACACTTCTTCTGAGCACTGAAACTTGTGTCCCCATATGAGTTTTCTTAAGATCTCAGGTTAAGCCCCATGACTCTGATTGATTGGCGGTTGGGGGACCCTAGTGCCCTCTGCTCAGCCCCCACCTTTCCCCCCAGGGCATCTCTGTGAGTTCCTGGGTCCTCAGGGAACATGGTTTAAGAACCACTCCCTGGCATTGCCTGCGAGGCTCCAGGTTGTAGGCTCAGTCTCCAGTTGGGGCATGCGGAAGGCAGCCGATCAATGATTTTCTCTCTTCTTTGATGTTTCTATCTCTTCCTCTCTGAAATAAATAAAATGTGAATATATATATATATATATATATATATATATATATATATATATATATATTGAAGAAACACTCACTGTCCAACAAGTCCCAGGATTATTCTGTGGTTTCATTGAGATCTTGGCCAGACTCCACCTCTGGCCCTATTCCCAGCATGCAGCTATGCTCATTCCATGGCCTGTTGGCAGCACAGCACCTTGACTCTGAGCAGCCTCTGGGCGGGGCCTGGGAGAGCTCAGATGATGGGGCTGAAGTGGCCTAGTTTCTTTGCCTGAGGGGAGCCACCCTCAGGGCCGGGCATGCTGTAGGCAGGTGGGTTTCAGCTAGTGCTGCCCTTGTGACAGCCACGGACAGGGGGAGGGGGTGGTGCTGCCATTGAACTCGGTCTGGGCGTGGAGGGACCTTGATTCCTGGCTGCAGGCACCATTCGTGGTAAGCAGGTGCTTTTGATGCTGTGTGCTAAGTGCCAGGGAGGCGGATGGTGCCAGCAGTTCAACAGACAAGACTCCTAACTCAGGCTGCGTGGGGGCAGCTGGGAAGGCTTCTTGGCGTAAATGACACCTGAGTGGAGTGATGGTGCGCAACTGAGTTTCCTGTTTAGAGGGTTATGGGCAGGAGACAGGGGAAAGGGCGTTGAGGTGAAGGCAGTCCTGTCCACGTCTGTCACAGTCAGCACTTGCCCCAGCTGCTGGGATGAAGGCATGTTGTCCTGGTTTCACAGGAAGCAAAACCAGGGAGATGCCAACGCGGGACTCTTGACAGGCAGGCCTCCCGCCTCAGGTGTAGCTGGGAGGGCATCACCTCTCCCTGTGGCAGCGATGAAGGCCTCAGGGGAGGAGGGTTCTGAGGCCCTCCGTGAGCAGCACGGAGCAGGCGGGCTCCGGGGCAAGCTGTGTGGCCATGCGCATGCCATCCCCTGGTCTCGCTGGTCGAGGAGGGTGCATGCAGATGGTGGTCAGCTGCCCTGCCGCTCAGTTCTGGGCTGGTCAAGGGGGCCCGACCATGTGGAATTGCAGGCAGTTTGCTGCTCTTGGGCACTGGGTAGTGCTCCAGAACACAGAACCGTCCCAGGAAAGAAAAGATGGCCAGTCCACCCTCAGGGCCCAGAGAGAATCCCAGGGAGAAAGAAGCACCTGCCTCCTGGCCCGGTTCTGCACTGCAGCTCTTTGAGGGCAGGGCAGGGGTGCATGGCAGCCTCAGCCTCCTGGCGCAGAGTAAATGTTTGCTGCTGCACTTGCTAAGGGCCCCATGGCACCCTGCCTCAGTCCTGCTCACGCGGAAAAAACCGCAGGCACTTGCCTCTGGGCTGACACAGGGAGGTGCAGGCAGGGTTGTGCTGTGTATTTCCTTCTGATTTATTGGAAAATAAAGTTATGTTCTGGTCATATAAGTAATATGTGCTTTTTACAAACAGCTAGGAAAACACACAAGTAGTAAGAATAAGAACCACCCTGGATCCCACCACTGAAAGACAGTCACTCAGAGCGGTTTAGTGTTTCCTCCCAGTGTTTGCATGGGGATTGTGTCTCACGCCCTGCCTTTCATATTCTCTCTTTTCCCCTCCCTCGTGACATGACAGCGTACGCATAACTGGTCATTGTTGTGAAGCGACAGTCAAGAAAGTTTTCCAAAAGAAGTACCGCCCAGCGTCGCCTTGTTGTGAGGGCTTGGACGAAGCGAGACAGCCATTCCTTACTCTGACCAGGGAGGGTGAGAGGTCACCCCCAGGTAGAGTGGGACCCCTCTGCCCATTGCTTTTCAGCGAGACATGCAAAGTCACAGAACCTAGCCCTGGTCTTGTTTGCCAGGCAACGCTTCTGTCACCCTGGCTGTCCTCTTCTGAGGCATCAGGGCAGGCCACTTAAGAATACCAGAGGTCCCTCTTGAATAGCACCAGCTATTTAAGAAGCTCAAGTTTTGCCTCTGAAAACCTGGGAAGACTTTCTCCTTGACCTTTTTCAGAGGACAGGACGGGGTGAGGAGCAGCATAGCCAGGCTCAGTCTGAGGGCCGGTGTTCAGCCAGGGTCTCCGGCCTCCTCCTGGCCCGCTGCTTGGTCGCCTCTGGGGTTGGGGCCAGGATTCTATATTTTCAGAAGTTCCCGGATGTTGAGTCTTAAGTCCTTCCTGTCTCACTGGGAATCAGTTGGCTGGAGTGGTGGTTCTCAAAGGGGGTGCCCAGCCTAGCAGCAGCCGCAGTACCTGGCAACTTGTCAGCAACCATCTGGGTCTGCGTCTCTAAGCAGCGCCCCCAAGACCTGCTGTGGAGGACCTGCCTCCTGTTTAATAAGCCTGTGGGGGATGCTGACGCACCCTCCCACGGGAACACCGGGCTACAGAGTACACCGAGTGATGTATGGAAGGGGCACCTTCCCCTAGTTCTCCTGGGGCCGAGAGCTCCGTTCTCCCCGGTGACTCCTCTGCATCACAGATAGCAGACACACGTCTCACCTGCCCTGGGGCAGGAAGGAGGTCTTGGCAGCCCTGTGAGGAGGGGCCCAGTGATGCCCAGGTGACCAGAGGGCTCAGTGAGGGAGTTGACAGGAAGGGGCCGAGGAAGCCACAGTTGGGAAGGGCCTTGGGAGAAGGCTTCATGAAGTCTCTGTTTTTGAAGAAGAAAGCCTGGTGGGGGTCGGGGGGCACCAGCTGCAGGACAGACACCCCAAGAGGAGAGAGGCCTGGAGAAAAGCTGAGTCTGGAGCAGAGCCGCATGCTGCCTCCAGCTGCCTGCGGGTCAGCTTTGCGTCAGTGCCACACTACCCTTGCTGTACTTGCTCAACAGACAAGCTCTTTTTCTCCTGAGTCTTTTTAAACTAAATTTTGGGGCACAGTGGTTCATTTTTTATATCAGAGCCTGGAGTCCTTACACGAAACACAAGTTCACTCCATAATGGAGTCAGTAGGAAAATAAGGCCAGTGCAGGGGGAATCCCCCGTGCAACCAATAGCGGACGCGTGTTTATTCTTTGGGCTGTGCATTGTGTCCACCACCGTTCCCTGCCCTGGATGCCTGCGATCTGGCCCTTCGTCTGGGCAGTCAGGGCCTCGTTGTCATGTGAAGCTGCTGAGGCTTCTCTGGCTGTGTGGAGGTGGGAGGCCCTCGGTCAGCGGCTGGAAACATCCCGTGTCTGTTGATGGACATGTACATGGTTTGTTTTGAGTCCACGTAGGGACATCGATCCTGACATCTGGACCCTTAGAGAGATATAGGGACCCACCTGCAAGACCGACTCTGAAATGGGAGGTTTGCTGAGGTTCTCTGAGCTCCTCCCCTCAGGTGTGTTCCTTCTCTGGGCCTCTGAGTTCTCATCTGTCAAGCAGAGGATGGGCCTGGGCCTGATATTCCACATCCCATGATGGCCAGCGACCACCAAGATTTCCAGTTAAGAGCACCTCGAGGAAGTGTGGTTTATGATTCCTTGAACTTGACTTCTTCCTTCTGAATTCTCACCTTGGTTAGAAGGCTCAGCAGACCCCAATATTGTTTTATGTCTCCGAGGAAACAGCAGAAGAAATAGTCTGGGATTGCGTGATCTTCTGTAATCCCTTCTTACCTCCATTGCTTTGAAAAATTAAAAATCAAACAGTACCAGTGTTTATAATGAACACCTGAGTATCCTTTTTTCGAATGAATATGAACATAGTAGAGGCCTGATGCACGACAATTCGTGGAAGCGTAGGCCTTCCTTCTGCCTGCTGCCAGCATCTGGCTTCCCTCTGGCACCCGGGACCCGGGCGGCTTCCCTCCAGCCCCAGCTTCGTCCGGAAGGATGTATGGTCTAATTAGCATATTACCCTTTTATTATTATAGATTATAGATGTGATATTTTTATATTTCTTTCAGATTTTTTTAAAGAAATAATTTTTTTACCTGTCAGGTGTGGGTCAATGGTTGAGAGTCAGCCTGTGAACCAGAAGGTCACTGTTCGATTCCCAGGCAAGGCACATGCCTGGGTTGCGGGCTTAAGCCCTTGTAGGGTGCATGCAGGAGGCAGCCATTCAGTGATTCTCTCTCATTGTTGATGTTTCTATCTCTCTCTTCCTCTGCCTTCCTCTCTGAAATCAATTAAAATATATCCTATCTAATAAAAGAGTACTCTGCAAATTGACCGAAGCTCTGCTACACCACAAGCCACGCCCACCAGCCAATCAGGAGCGAGTATGCAAATTGACCCAACCAAGATGGCTGAGGCCAGGGAGAGAGCAGGAGGCTTGGGTGTCGCCGGCAATGGAGGAAGCCAAGCTTTCCGCCTGCCCTGGCCTGCCTTGGTCTCCGCTTAAGGCTACGAAGTTTCAATTACAGAAGATAAATAAATCCCAATGAAAATGGCAGCGGCCACGGAGCAAGCAGGAGACTTGGCTCCGCTCAAAGCTACAAAGTTTCAATTATAGAAGATAAATAAATCCCAGATACCAGGGCTTCCACTTGGGTCGCCGGGGTGTGTGGCCAGCCTGCAAACCACCACAGGCCCCTCACCAAGCTGCCCCACACCCCAAGGTAATCCCCACCCTGTTCCAGGTCATCCTTCAGGGCAAACCAGCCAGCCCCCAACCGTGCACCAGGCCTCTATCCTATCTAATCCTCCTATCTAATAAAAGAATAACATGCAAATTGACCGTCACTCCAACACACAAGATGTTTGCCCCCATGTGGTCAAAGATGACTGACCCCATGTAGACAAAAGATGGCCACCACAAGATGGCCAGCAGGGGAGGGCAGTTGGGAGGGACCAGGTCTGCAAGGGAGGGCAGTTGTGGGCGATCACGCCTGCAGGGGGGGCAGTTGGGACGGACGAGGCCTGTAAGGGAGGGCAGTTGGGGGCGATCAAGCCTGCAAACGGGGGGGGGGGGGGGCAGTTAGGGGTGACCAGGCCGGCAGAGGAGGGAAGTTGGGGACAACCAGGCCTGCAGGGAAAGGCAACTGGGGGGGACCCAGGCCTCCAGGGGAGAGCCGTTGCGGGGGACCAGGCCTGCAGGGGAGGGTATTTAGGGGCAAACAGGCTGGCAGGGGAGTGTTCAGGGGCTGATCAGGCTGGCAGGCAGAAGTGGTTAGTTGCAATCAGGAAGTCAGGCAGGCGAGCAGTTGGGAACCAGCAGTCCTGGATTGTGAGAGGGATATCCGACTGCCCGTTTAGGCCCAGTCCTACCTGGATCAGGTCTAATCAGGCAGTCGGACATCCCTCGGGGGGTCCCAGATTGGAGAGGGTGCAGGCTGGGCTGAGGGACACACTCCCCCCCCCACCCCGTGCATGAATTTTGTGCACCGGGCCTCTAGTTTTTTTATAAAAGGAAAGAATTTTTTTTCGGGTAGAAGTCTCCATGATGCCTCTACTGAGTCCATTTATCCTCCCCTTTCTCCCTGGAGATAACTGTTATCACCAATTTGATGGGTATCCAATTCAAATTTTTATACTCTTGCCGTGTGTGTGTGTATGTGTGCATGTGTGTGTATGTGTGGCTGTGTGTGTCACTGTATATATACACATGCACACACACTAGCATTACTTTGTAGGATGTCTTTAGATAAAACTTCCATATACTGCTTGCACACTTTTCCCTACTCCGCCTTCTTTCTGAGACCTGTCAGCTCTGTGTGGCTGTTGTATTGCATGAGCATGGGGCCGATGACTAAATTTTGGAATTATCTTTAGAAATGTGCATGCTCAGTTTGAAAAATGGAAAGTTCAGTTCCAAGGTCAGAATAGAAGGAAATGTACATCTGACATTGTTGGAGGAACATAGGCATATTTAAGAAAATGTTAGTCACCTCTGATGCGGTGACATGGGAACCCAGATAGGAAGAAACACTCTCCAACACTGAGTAGAGAGGGGCCTGGTTTGTTGGGAGTGGGTACACCTCATGGGGTAGCATCCCTTCCCCCCCAAGTTCTGGTGTGGACAGGAGCCACAGAAAGATGACAAGAAGGGAGGATAAAGTCAGTGCATAAATGTTTGACGGCACTGGTAACTCCCGGCCTGCGTGAGCTGGCAGGACACTGAATGCAGACATTCAGCAAGTTATGCAATAGAGCGACTCCTGAAAAACGTTGGAAACATGTTTGAAAAGGGATAAGTAGAGCTTTGTTGGTGAGGAATTTCTCTAGCGACCACTGTCTAAGGCCAAGAATACCTGTGAAACCTACCCCCTTACTTGTCTTCTGAAAAATTGGATTTCTATCTTCTGAGTCGTAAACAGCAAGGCCCTTCTGGACAGGGAAGACCACCTGCCCTGGAGCTTTGGAGGCACTCTGGGGAACACAGTGGTGGGTCAGGGTTAGCCGCACACTCTGACGTGGGCTGGTCGAGACCCCCAGACCCGGGGCTGGTGCCTGGGCCTGCTTTCAAAGACCCTCCCTGTGAAGGCAGCTCCATTCCCATGCCACCTCTCTGAGGGGTGCAGTGTAGCTGTGATCTATCCCTCTCCCAGGGAGGGTGCTGCTGTAAAGGAGAGAAGTCTCCACCTTTACAGCTTGCACCAGAGACCTGTTGACACAGCATCCTGAATCATCCTAGAGAGACCCCGCAGCATCTCCTTCATTTTCATTCTTTACTTTAGCTGCACCAGCAAATCATCCCACAAAAATAAAGACATCTTTTTAAAAGACACAGCCCAGCCGCTGTGTCTCAGTGGTTGAGCATCAACCTATGAACCAGGAGGTCACAGTTGGCTTCCCAGTCAGGGCACATGCAGGGTTTGGGGGCTCAATCCCCCAGAAGGGGGTGTGAAGAAGGCAGCCTATGGATGGTTCTCTCATCATTGATATTTCTCTCCACTCCCTCCCTCTCCCCCTGGGAAATCAATAAAAACATATTTTAAAAAATTTAAAAAGACACGCACACCTGATGCTGCTGTCCTGGCATGTAACGTATGCTCTTCTTCCCAAGGTCTCTGCTCATATGCAGACGTAATGTTTACTTGCTTATGATGAGGGCAGAAGTACAGGTAGCTCTGGCTTTCCACATTTATTTATATCCTAACTATTCCTTCCTCTTACACAGCATGTCCCCACTTACCGTGCAGTGGCTGCGCTCACCTAGTGACTTGATAAGCTGTCATGTTGTTGGTCATTCTTTATTTTCCTTTCCTGTTCTCAGTGGTATCTTTCATCTTTGTTTCTGTAGGAAGTTCTCCAGCAGCTGATTGTAATGAGCTTGCCGGATGTTTTGATGATTGGCAAAGACCCGCTGTCTGGTGAGTGAAAGCCGTCCCTCCTCACCCCCTCGGCAGCTTGGCCAGTGCCAGTGGCTCTGGGCAGCTGTTGGACACAGAGCTCTGGCTGCCAGCTTGGAGCCAGCACAGTGAAAACACGTGATCATCCCGGTGAGATTTTAAAGGATGGGTTTGTTCCTCTGGGCATGCAGCCAAGGCCCCTTCTTTGGTGGCCTTAGGGGCCGAGTCATATGTGGCCTCTCTGGGGGTCTGTCCTCCTCAGTAAATGTAGAGTCAGGGCCACCTTCACAGGGTGGGGACCTTTTGGTAAGAAAAGAAGAATCTGTGGAGGAACTGGCATCTCTCTTCCATGGGGACCCTGTGATTCCCTTTTCAGTCCATGGTGGGTCTCACCAGGAAGTCCTGGCATGTCTGCCATGACTCCCTGAGGCCCGAGAGGGCAAGATTTCCAAGTCTTGTGGTGGCTGGGAACATGGACCCTCAGAGCTGTTGGGAGTTATTCTAAAGTATGGTACACTTAGACCTTCTGCCGTGAACATCAAGATTTTTTGCATGAACTCTGCCTTCTGTTTCTGCTGCTCCATGCCCTCCAAACACTTTCTTGCTGGGTGTCAGCTGTCTGCTGGCTACAGCACCATATACAAGCCTGCGGGAGGTGAATTGCTGTAGGAAGAGGAGCTGGCGATGGCTGGGAGGGTCTGTGCCTGTAATATCCACCAAAGAGCTTACTAGAGGCACTTGCCTGTCATCTGGAGACTGATTCGGGGTAGCGGGGGGGGGGGGGGGGGGGGAGGGAGGGGACGGTCACATGGGCACATGGGCTGGTGGGCGAGAGCACTGTGGCCATGGTAAGGTTTTAGTGGGACTGATTGGAGGCTTTTAACACTCCTATGCTCATTCCCTTTCTTTTTTATCAAAAATGAAATGTGGCTGATCATCAGCTCAGCATGAATAGAGCAGTGAGTCAGGGTGGAGCCCTTGAGTCCAAATGAAATGCCTCAAGTGAAATAACAATCATAAGTCTTTGAAATTATTCCGTTTTAAACACTCAGGAAGTTCTACACTTATTAGCAAAGGGACATCTTTGCGCATAGTAGATGGATGTGCAGCACCCACCCTTGTTGAGCATATTGTTGAGAGTGGGATCTGGATGGTCCATGGGAACCCTGTGGTCCAGCCCTCACCCCTCCCTCCCACCTTCAGGCTAGGAGACGGCAAGGAGGGTGCAGTTTATGTCAGTGAATGTCCAGCCCCCAGTTCTGAGACCCAACCACAGTGTCTTCATTGCAGGAAAGGTTGTTTTTAGCTATTTCTCATTTGAGAGCTATTAGGACGAGGTCACCTATTACTCCATGCACACCTTACAGCCCTGGGTCTGAAATAAAGCACAGCACTAATTCTTGGGATACCAGTTTGTTTTCTTCATCCCAGGGGTCCTTGTTGGAACCTTGGGCCACTTAGTACAGTGCAAGGGAGTGTGGGTAAGTCTTTCAAGAAAACAATGCTTTTTCTGGGACATACCTTCTCCCCCAAGTAGAACAGGATATGATAAGAAAGCTGGAAAACTAGAGAACTTTTTTTTACCCCAAAACCACTCTGCACATCACCCAGGACAGCTGTCTCCATTTCAGAGATGGGAACTAAGGCTGGGGGACAGGGTACAGCTTGGTGGGGTCATACTGCTTCTGGTAACCAGCCAGGTCTACAGCCCAGAATTCTGACGCTGTTGATCTAGGTGGCTGGCACTCGTAAGCACATGGAGATGCATAATCAAGGACACAGTGCAAAGTGATGAAGTGTGATTTTGTGTGTGTCCTGTCTGAGTGGTAGAGCTGAGAAGAGCAGTATGATAGTGTTGGTCTGGGTCTGGGGAAATTGGGCTTTTTATATGTTGGTTGTGAGAGAGTAAAATTGTAAAGGCCTTTCTGCCTGGCAATTTGGCAGTATAAAGAGCTTCAAGGATGAATTTTCCCTAAAGAGGTAAATAAGAATCTGCTTTACAAACCAGCAGCCAAGGGTGGGCAACCTTTTTTCTGCCAAGGGCCATTTGGATATGTATGATATCATTTGTGGGCCATACAAAATTATCAACTTAAAATTTAGCTGCTATATTTGGTCAGACATTTGATTAACTCACTCCTAATGCTTTGGGAAGGCCAGGCCAAAGGATTTGGGGGCCTTATATGGCCCTCGGGCCGGACATTCCCCACCCCTGCTCTAAGCCCTGGCCTGTGTGGGTCAGTTGGTTGGACATCATCTGAAAATGTTGCTGTTTTGATTCCTCGTTAGGGCGCATGCCCGAGTTTCAGGCGCTATCTCAAGTAGGGGAAGGAGGGTGTGCGCAGCAGGAGGCATGCAAGAGGCAGCCAGTCTGTCTCTCTCAGATCGAGTTTGTCTTTCTCTCCCTTCCCTCTAAAAATAGTTTTAAAAAATCAATTGCTTTTCTTTCTTCTAAAAACCAAAGAACCTAACCACTAAGATGTTGTTTAGCATCATTTGGATTAAAACATTGAAAGCTTGAGCCTCTGGAAGGAAGTTGTTCGAGTAAATTTGTAGCCTTTGTGCAAAGTAAGTATGAGAGCATCAAAAGTGACGTCTGTATGTTGTCTGGGGTTTTCTTTGGAAGCCTCCAGCCAAACACTGACACTGAGAAACAGGAGGAGGAGGGGGCGTGCCGGGGCTGCAGGCAGACCCTGAGCGGATGAATGATGACTCTCATACGCGCTTCTGTGAAAGTGAGGCTAAGGCACTACTTGGCTATTGCCACCAAGTACCCTGTTCGCCTGCCTCCTTTGGCTTTTATTGTCCTAACAGCTGGAACTAAAATTAACCTCTAGATGCAATTAGCAAGGTAAGCATCCTTGAGAAAGTATGTGCTTCTACGAGGTCGGGTCTTTAAAGACTAAACATAGAGATTCTAGCAAAACACCCCGGGGATCAGACTTGTTTGGAAAAGTCAAGGTAGGGGCTGCCGCCTTCGGCAAGGTCCCCCCAGAGGCCCCCGACCTTTCAAAGTATCCTCCTTACAGACATTCCCACCAAGTCCCGTGCTTCCCCACAGCGACGGGACAGACGTGCAGGATGTGGGCAGTGTGAAGCTGGGGGTACGTCTGGGGCTTGTCTGTTTGCAATGCTGCATGATGATCAGGTTGAGTTGTGTGCACCTCATCTCAGCGCCCACTCAGCATTTCCTGCGGAGACGCCTCTCTGCCATTGGGCTTGCTTCCCACACACACTAAAGAGATGCTGATGTTGAATTTCGTGGATTATCAGGGGAAGATATTGATAACATATTTCAGTGGGAAAGGATCACAAATATTTATGTACAGAATTCTCATTTGGCTTAAATAATACACAAGCCCTTATGTAGAAAACAGATGGCGGGGTACACCCAAGTCGAAATCACTGGGTAGAGAAATGATTTTTTTTAGCTTATCTGATTTTCCCCCCAACAGCAGAGTGGTGGTGTGTCACTGGTGAGATTTTATGAGGAGATGAGTCTACTTAAATATGTTGCTCTTTTGATTTAGCAAAGAGTATGGAGGAAATGAAGAAGATGCTGGTGCTGGTGCTGGGCTGTGCTGTCCAGGTAGGGCTTGGGCAAGGGTGGAGGGGGCCTGCCCTTGCCATCTTGTGTGTGGGTTTGTGGGGATAAACTCCCCATAGTGACTGAGGTAGGAGGGAAGCTGCCTTCAGTCCAACATGACACGTCCCGGCTTCCTGAGAGAAGGGACCACTCATTAGGTAGCAGCCGATTCTAGTCCCAGGGCACCTTTGGCAAGAAGCAAGTGGGGATTCCTCAGCCCAGGGTGTCCTTAGCAAATTGTCCCCAGTATAGGGACACGTACACCAAAGATCAGAAACTCCATGCAGCCTGGGGGCCCCATCTGACTCACCCCCTGATTTTGGAAAAAACTTCCATGGGCACAGGGCCGCACTTGATTCTTCATGTATTATCTCTGGCTGCTTGCACAGCACAATGGCAGAGCTGAGACTAAATGGCCCGCAGAGTCTGAGATGTTCCTACCATCCGGCCCTTTGACGATGAAGGTTGTCACCCCTGGTGCTCTTGACCTTATCTGGTTTAAGAGTCACTGGAGCTTGTTTAACGTGCAGATTTCTGTGCTTCACCCCTAGCGTTTTCATCCTGATGGGCTTTTTGAAAACAGGTACCCCTGGTGATTCCTCAGTGGGTGGTCAGAGCAACTTCTCGAGAAAACTCAGTCTAAGGGACAGTAGGGAGGAAAGATTCTGGGTTATAAAGGAGAGAGCCAGGGACTGGTGGGCAGTTCATTTGGAAACTATTTCTGTGGCTGTGCTGGGCCCAGGTTGCCTCACTTGCAGAATGCTTTTATTAACATGCATTACCTCCGCAGTGTGACAGGAAAGGGGAGTTTCTTGACAAAATCCAACAGCTGGACATTGAGACTCAGATCAGGATCCTGGCCCATATCCCGGAGGTAGGTGTGTGGCTGGCTTTGTGGGGCTTAGCCGTGGACCCCCACTCCGGTGGCAACCAGGAGGCAGGCTCTCACCACCAAGGGAAAGTTTAAAGACTACATCACCCATTAGTAGTTTTCCTAATTTGAGGTTTCACACACCAGACGTATTGAACCTTTTTGGAAAGGTAGTCATCAGCAAGCTAAAATAAAATGGGGGTAAAAATGTAAAAAAATTTTTAAAACATCTCAATCAAGTCTCCATTTGCCTCCTGTTCTTGCCTACTATGGAGCCAGACTGGTTTTAAGTACTGTCAAGGGGTTTGGGCTCAGAGTTTGATTTGCCCTGAAAATGTGTTCTGGCCCATGTGGCTCTGCTTCCCATGGCTGATCTTCCCGGGGAAAGGGTCTCCGTTACTGTCAGGGACGTGGCAGAGACACAGGCTGCCGAGTCCTAGAAAGGCTGTCGCTATAGACTCGGCCCTGGGGTGGGGGTGGGAGGACTCTGCACTGAGGGCAGCCCCTCTGCCATGGACCTTGGTAGAGGTGGTCACATCAGAGAAGTGGTTTCCCTGGAAACCTGGCCTGTGGGGCAGCCACCGACCTGAAAGTGTATTTCCCTGACATCCTTCCCCCTGCCTCTAGAAGAAGCCTTGTATGATTAGGTGTCTTTGGAGATGTGGCTCAGCCTTCAGTCTGCTTGGACAGATGAGATAAAGGCATGAAAAAGACATGAGCAGGAGCACCTAGGAGCAGGTGTGGGGCTGGCAGGGGCCGCTGAACACAGTGCCCTAAGCCGGCACCAGGGACAGGCTGGGCTGATGGGCACCCAGCCCCAGGCACCATGGGTGGTGGGTGCTGAGTCAGCACTGGAGTAGGAGAGGGAAGCCACTGGTCGCAGTCAGGAGAAGTCAGCTTTGTCCTAAGTAGGCTCAGCCATTTGTGACAGTGAGCGGCCACCTGGTAGCCCGAGGACCATTCTGCTTTTGTTAAATCCTCACCCAAGGATATTTTCCCATTGATTTTTAGAGAGAGAAGAAGAGAGGAAAGACTAAGAGAAAAATCAATGTGAGAGAAACAAGTGGATTGGTTGCCTCCTGTGCGCTTCCTGACTAGGGCCTGGCCAGGGAGGACTAGGTACATGCCCTTAACCGGAATTGAGCCTGGGACCCTTCATTCCCCAGGCTGACGCTCTATCCACTAAAGGAAACTGGCTAGGGCCATTCTGCCTTTTAATTTTCCTTGTGTGTCCTTGTGTTTTGAACATGAATGTATCCGCGGACTAGGTCTTTGCTACTCACTGTCTTCCCTGCTCAGACAGCAGAATATTTAAAATAACAAGCGGGGAGGATGCAAGGCAGCCTGAGTGATTATCACATTCAGGGCTGGCCCTGGGGACGGGGCTTCAGAATTATTGGGTGCCGGGCCCCACAAAACACCCACCGAGTCAGAGGAGCAACACAAGCCTTCAATTAAAGCTGCCCCTGTGGCCCAGCCAGTGTGGTTCAGTGGTTGAGTGTGCACCCATGAATTAAGAGGTCACGGTTCGATTCCTGATCAGGGCACATGCTGGGTTGTTGGCTTGATCCCCAGTAGGGAGTGTAGGAGGCAGCCAATCAGTGTTTCTCTCTCATCAAGTTTTCCATTTCTCACCTTCTCCCTTCCTCTCTGGAATCAATAAAAACATATTTTAAAGAAATAAAATATAACATTTTTTAAAAAGCTGCTCATGTGACTGCTGTGCGGCTGGGTTGCGTCCCAGGATCCCCTCCAGACATCAGAGGCCTTTCCCAAGCACTGGGTGGGGGGAGCAGGCCTAGAGCCCAACCTCGGAGCCCCACATCCCTGCCTTTCTGGTGCCGCGTACCACGGGCTGAGATTTCTCCGAATTCTCTGAGACCCGCTGAATCCCAACGTTTCCTTTGTGAGGTGGGAAAGGTGAGGAAGTGGATATCAATTGATCCTGAAAGGCCCCATTTTCTTGTTGTGGGTTTTGTGTTTTTTTGGGGTTTTTTTAATCCTCACCCAAGAATATTTTTTCATTGCTTTTTAGAAAGAATGGAAAGGAAGCAGGAGGAGGGGAGTGGGAGTGGGGAGAGAGAAAGACATTGAGGTGAGGGAGCCACATTGACTGGTTGCCTCCCGCATGGCACCGGGATCAAACCACTAACTGAGGTATGTGCTCTTAACTGGGAATTTAGCCCGAGACCCTTCGTTCTCCAGGATGGTGGCTAACCACTGAGTGAAACCAGCCAAGCAGGGTTTTTGAGGTGCTCTCCCCCTCCATTTTCCCCTCTGGGAAATGTAAGACCTTTGTTGGTGCACCTCACTCAGTGGATTGCCATTTGTTTCCCCTCTTGAGGCCTGAGTGCACTAACACTCACCTTCCCACACTGAGAAGACACGGACTGGAAACAGACCTTCTGCCTCCTCGGGCTGGTCTGGGGGCTCAGGTTGAGAAGGTGAGGTCAGGCCCTAGATGGTTTGGCTCAGTGGTTAGAGTGTTGGACTGCAGACCAAAGGGTTGCAGGTTTGATTCCCCGTCAAGGGCCTGTCCCTGGGTTGAAGAAGGTGATGTTGGCAATTGGAGAAGAGGCTGCCCAGCGAGGATGAGGCTGGGGCCTGCGCTCACACCTGGCGAAAAGGGGAAACCAGGTGGGCCGGTGTGGCCTGTGGGGAGGAGATACAGGCTCACCTGAAAAGTGTTTTGGGTTATGAAATGTTTCCTCAAAAAGTAACATAAGATTGTCATGGACCCAGCATTCTGACAGAAACGTTCTAATGTGTTGCCATCTTCGCATTAGATTCTATTTTAAGAAATAAGATGCTATCCCTCCTCACCCTCCCCTCCCAAGGCTCACCTTCTTTGTGTGATACATGGATGGTGCGCGACTGAAATCCCCGGGGACAGTTAGGGAGCTCCCACACTGTGAGAATTGCTGTCTGGTGTGAAGTCAGTGTCCTCCTTGAACTAGTGTGACAGCAGCAGTGGTGTGTGAATAAAGAGCTCGTCTGCAGAGTGTGGCTGTGCTTGCTGAGGCACCTGCCCGCCCCCCACAGACACGTAGTGGCTGAGGGTTCATAATGTCAGTGAAGTGGGTCAGCAGTGGGAGAGGTGGCCTAGGTCCCAGGGGGCGTGTCCTTGTGAGGTGGGTGCTCTCTGGGACCCCACAGCTGCTCCCTGCCCGGCCTCCGCAGCACCGTGACCCTGTGTGCCCCCAGGTGACCCACGACCAGGAGAGCCTGTTTGACCTGCAGAAGTTGCAGGTCCCAGACATGGCCCTGGAGGAGCTGCAGTCCCTCTCGAGGAACATGGCGTTTCACCTCAGGAGGCTCGTGGATGAGCGAGACAGTTGCAGGGAGGTGTGTTTGCTGGTGGCCCAGCAGCTGGGGGACAGGTGGGGAGGGGTTTGGGCCTGGGCCCCTAGTTATGGGCCTGGCTCCTCATCCTAACTTCCTCTCAAGCGGGCACACTGCCTGTCCTCCTGGTCCATTTTCCTTGGGGGCAGGGCGAGGGCACTTTCCCTGCAGGGCTCAGTCCCTTCCCAGACACCTGCGTGAGGACAGAAGTTGAGCAGCTTGGGGGTCCTGCTCCGTTCACTGGGCCCTGCTGTCCCAGTAAATGTATCCTCGCGTTTTAATAACTCCCCCACCTTTCTCCTGCCTCCCTCCTGGCATGGCATCTTCTCTTTTACTTCCGTCTTTTGGTCATCCTTCAGCAAGTTGTAGTGCGGGCACTGTGCCAGGCACAGGAGCAAGCCGGTGAGATCCCTCTATCTGCCCTCTGTAGCTGATCGTGACCCTGAACCTGGAGCGGGACACCAGCAGCCGCCCCAGCGAGGACACGCAGCACCTGGCCGTGGAGCTGGCGGACACCAAGGCCAGGCTGCGCGCCGTCAGGCAGGAGCTGTGAGTCCCCTAGTGACCCCATTCTTTCTGCCCTTGTGCCCTGTGTCACCACACCTGCTAGCACATGTGGTTCAGTGCCACGCGGGGCAGCAAACGGGGGCGCTCTCACAGGTGCCGGGAGTGACTGAGCTCTGCTTTGAGCTGGGTCCCTGTTGGGCCCTGGGTAGCCCGCTCCCTGTCTTCCCTTCCCAGGGCCTGCACAGCAGGGTTCTGCTGGGCCTTTAGGGCTCCTGCCAGTCCAGACATGGCAGACACAGAGCAGCAGCCTGCTGCTCACCCTCGGGCCCAGTGTGGGTGCTCTTGGCTGGAGGGAGGATGTGTCTCTCCTGTCCCGTCTGGTGGGCCTGCTCCCCCTTTCCTGATGCAGGTGATGGCACCATGCCCGGTATCTCGGGAGCTGCCCAGCTTCACCTCCCCTCCAGTGGGCCTCGCTGCCTGCCTGGCTGTGGAGGGCACAGTGGCTCCGGGGACACCTTCCCTGTCCCGCACCCTCAGAGGAAAGCTCAGGTCTGTGGTTGTTCTGAGAGCAGGCATTGAAAACTTAAAGCTCACCTTGGAGTCAGGAGCATTTTTGCAGCCCCGCGTGCAGACGCCCTCCTCATGCCCAGAAGCCAGGTCCCTCTCCTTCCCGGCTGGGGTCTCCCAGGTGGTGGGTTTTCCAGGTCCTTCTGAGGAAACCCTCACCACGTCCTCCCATCGCCCCCAGGGAGGAGAAGACGGAGCAGCTGGCGGACACCAGGCATGAGGTGGACCAGCTGCTGCTGGAGCTGCAGGAGGCCCAGCGCGAAGTGAGCGGGAGGCCTGTCCTGCGGGGGTGGCTGGGGGGCTAGGGTGCCCCAGTCACCGTGGCCCCAGGTCCAGGAATGTGACCTGGAGCCTCGCTCCTTCCCGCTCAAAGCAGCACTGCCTGAGAGCCAGTTGTCCTGGGAGCTGCTGTGGGGGGACATGCTTCAGTGACAGCATGTGGGGCCCCCACTCAGGGGCCTGCACATGGACCAGCCTGGCCGCCCCTGCCTTCTGCTGGGGCTGCAGGGACTTGGGCCTTCCCCAGCCCCGAGGGTGCCCTGAGCCAGGTCCCCTGCCTTTGCCCACCTCCCAGAACATGGAGCTGGCGGCCAGCGCCCAGTCTGCTCGTGCCGCCCTGTCTGAGCTGGACTCCCTGAGGGAGAAAGCGAGCCGCGTGGAGAGGCTGGAGAGGGAGGCGATGGGCCTCAGGCAGGCAGCCCGCATGAAGGTGAGCCCAGCCGGGGCAGGCGGCCCTCGGGCATTTGTGTCCTGGGAGAGGGAAGAGGGCCTGCCATGGCTCCCCAGCTGGCCCTCTCCCTGCACAGCAGCCCGTCTGCGCGACCCCTGTGCTCCCGGTGTCAGTGGAAGGAGCAGGGTTGGGAATGTGGTTGAGGGGCCCTCATTCTTTTAGGGCTTTTCCTTCTCCTCCATGCCAGAGTGATGACTTTCTAGTCACTAATCTTTTTTTTTTTTTTTTTTAAGACTCCTTGTAGTTTCTGTGGGTAAATCTTGCCAGAACTGTTTCCTCATCTATAAAACAGAGATAACTGTACTAGTCTGTGAGGTTTATACAATGAAAGAGTTAAATTCCTGATATTTGGGCAAGTCCCATATTAAGCTCTTTGTGTTATGGCTACTGGGATCCTGAGGTTATGGGTGTCAGGGCTGAGGGGGTATGGAGACCAAGACTCGGGCCGGGTCACTGAAGCTCTGAGCACACTCCCGACTGCCTTACGTGAGCAGCAGGTTCGGGACCCTCTCTTCCAGGCTTGTTGCTTCCTCTGGCCTAATCAGGGCGTGGCTGTTCCCCCAGGAATGTTGGTGGCTCCCTGCTCTACCCCCTGGGGAGAAGGCGCCCTGGGTGCTGTGCCAAAGCAGCCTGGCCCAGGCAGGGGTGGGGTGGGAGGCCAGCTCTCGGCTTAGTCCTGGAAATGGTCCCCTGGCCCTGCTGGTGATGAAGGGCATCCATCTGCAGCACGGACAGGTGTGGGGCACGGGCACCCTCACTCACTGGAAATGCCACAGGTGGGAGGGCTGTGGAAGGTCATGTGCAAGCTTCCCCAGGCTGCCGCCTCCGCAGCCTCCTGCACACGGGGGACCTAAGGCAGCCCCCACATCTCAGCCGACACTCTGCCCCGTGGATGGGGGTGGGTTTTAGGGCTCAGCCTCTGTCTCGGGTCTTTTCCAGACCTGTCCAAGCAGCCTCACTCAGTCATGAAGACACAGTGACTAAAGGCCTGTGTGGCGCCAAGCCCAGCGCCAGGAGCAGGGGATCGAGCACAAAGCAAGACTCGCTCCCTGCACTCGGGAGCTTCTGGGCTTTTGCAGGGTTTCGCATGGGAACCCCTTTTCCATGTTCTCAAGGTGCGTGCCTTTGGATAACAGCAGCAACCTTTTTAATATCCTATATAATAAAAGCCTATTGTCCCCTTGGGCAATCATTGGACCAGGAGTTCAACAGGGAGAGCAGGAGTTTGACCGCTCTCTATGACGTATGCTGACCACCATGGGGGCGGCAGCACGGAACATTGTGGGCATTGCCCATGCACTGCGACCTCTCGCTGGCCACCTGGGAGCGGGGATGACAGGGATGGAGGTGTGTTAAGAATGTGGGGTGTCCACCCAACTTGTTCTCACTCCCCCTGCTACCCTCCCCCGGGACACCAGGGCTCGAGTGCCAGGGAAGCCCCTGTGCTCAGGTGCTGGGCGCTCACCAGGAGCCCGCCCCATACCCACAAGGCCTCTTTCAGGTGAGTCGGGCCGCAGCAGCCACCAGGACCCCAGGGGCTGGTCAGGCTCCCCATGGGTTAGCGCAGTTGCCGGTCTGCGAGGCCGGCCAGGAGAGAACCCGCAAACCCCAGCTTTCGGGTGGTGCCACTGGGCAGCCCAGAGGCCCACGCTGCTCCAGGCCAGCCGTGTCCGGCCGTGCTCACCGCATCTCACGTGGGGACTCAGGCATCGTGACTCAGGTGCGGGGGCGGGGGTGTCACGCAGGGGCTGGGGGCTCAGCTATGTCCTGCCCTTCCATGCCAGGTGCTCGCACTTTGATCGCCAGCCAGGCCTAGGATCGCACCCAGCAGGAATTTCATGCACCGGGCCTGTAGTCGATTAATAATTTTGCTGTGAAACTAGTAATGCCTTAAACTTGGCATTAGTACAAGAATTACAAGAGAAACAGCGTGGTCCGTGGAGGCCAGGCCACATAGAGGATGAGTCACACTGTTCTCCGAGGCCCGTGCGCCGGGGCTCAGGGAGCAGCGAGCACAGTGCTCGCATCCGCAGGCTTACATGGCAGTGGTTCCAACAGCCCTGCAGGCTGTGCGCAGGCCTCCTTCAGCCCTGCTGGGCCAGGTTTCCTGGGTGCAGCTCGAGCCCCTGAGGGCAGGGGCAGGGTCCTGTCCGACCGCATGCCTGGGGCTGGCACGCACAAGGCACTTGGAAGTGACCCCACAAGTCACGTAAAAACCCATCTCTCGGCATGAAAAGACTGCAGCCTGGGGAGAAGGTTGGGGGTGGGGGGACGTGAGGGGGAAAATCAGAGGTTTTCTCTTTCAGAACGGTGACAGTGTCGGGTGTGATGGGCAGCGGAGCAGAGAGCCAAGCACGACTGTCATGGGGACACCCATCAGGCGGGGGGCCCTCCTATGGGTACAGGGGGAGCCACACATGGCCTGGATGCCCTCCCAGAGAGCCCGTCCAGTGTCACCACTGAGAGACACATAAAAGGGAGAGGGTGGCCATGCACGACTGTCCCCAGGACGCACGAGCCCTGGCGTCCCTTGGGATGGTAGCAGGGGGAGTGAGAACCAGTTGGGTGGACACCCCGCATTCTTAACACACCTCCGTCCCTGTCACCCCGCTCTCAGGTAGCCAGCGAGCGGTCGCAGCGCATGGGCAATGCCCACAATGTTCCGTGCTGCCGCCCCCATGGTGGTCAGCATACGTCATAGTGAGCGGTCAAACTCCTGGGAGGAAAGGCGTTCAGGGTGGGGACAAGGTTAATTTTGGGAAGAATTATATGGAGCACAAATGTCCTTGTTTTGTTTTTACACTTCTGGCAGCGTCTGTGTGGCTCCTAGTCTTGTTTACATAAGGGTTAAAGCCACAACCCGAGGAGAGAGACCTGGGCGGCCCTAGGCACAGTGGGAAGTGGGGGTGCACCAAGTGGTCCTTGACTTCCCACTTCAAACACTCATCCTACCTGTGCTGCCAGGGCCCAGGTCGAGGACAGAGGCAGAGAGAGACAGTGCCTGGAAGGTGCCTCTGGTCCCTTGCTTTGTCCTTGGCTGAAACTCCCCACACCGGAGGGCAGACATGCGGGTGCCATGAGCGTCCTGAGCAGGTCAGGGCCAGCTGGGCCTGTCTCTGCGCCTCCGAGAGGGATGGCACTTAGCTTCCTGGGCAGGGCTTGCTCTGAGAGGCGGAGGCTTGGCAGGCGCAGTCCCAGCTCTCGCTCCACTTGCTGGGAGTGGGGCAAGCCTTGTCCCGTCCAGCACAGGAGTGGTGGTCCCGGTGCCTCTGAGCCCCTCGTGCCCTGGCACCGTGTGGCATCGATAGCAACACGTTTCTAGTGAGCTTATCCTGGGGAGTTCTGTCCACAGATCCGGTCATGCAGGGAGGGGCAGGGTGGGTGGTGGCAAGGCAGGTAGGAGCTGGGTTTAAGATCGGCCTCGGGTCTGGTGGTCTCACACTCTCTGCCTGCTCCAGGCCCAGCCTTTGCCACTGTAGAACTTGGGCACAGCTTCTTGCCTTCTGGTCTCTCACTTCTACGGTGGTGGGCTGTGCAATGCAGGTTTAGATGTTTCTGCTGCCTAATACCTGGGGCACATGGGAATAGTAGCTATAAATCATATAGGTCACGCTGTACTCTGCTTCTGGACACTTGCCCATCCCAGCCTGTCCCCAGGTCCTTCAGGGCTCAACTCACATGGCACCTCTGATTCCCCCTCATGGCGTGATTCCGCTGACAAGTGTCTTTGAACACTTCTGGGAGCCCCATGGGAACAGAAGTGCATAGTCCTGCCCTGCAGAACTAGCCTTGGGGTGGGGGACAGGCCAGCTCTGGGTTGCCTCATAGTAGGCACTCTGGGTGCCCCAGCATCTGACTCAGTGGGTGGGACAGAGTGGAGTTGAAGTCCTTCTCAGAGGGGGCTCTTCTGGCTGGGTTTTGAAGGCTGTGTAGGAATTGGTTGTAAGGATGAAGGCGCAGGCTGTGCTAAGGGAGCTCAGGGCCTGAGAGGATGGTGATACTGGCGAGGACTGGTGGGTAGACCGGCTGGAACACTAGATGAGAATGCTGGGGGCAGTGGCCAGAGAGCGAGAGTTGGGCCTTCTTCCTGCTTGAAGCCACTCCATGTGCTCTGGCTCACATCGCTGATAGTGGTCGGCGCTCCTTACCCGCACGGGCTCCTTAAGGATGGGGTGCAGGCTGCTGAGGGCAGTGGAGAGACAGGTCTGGAGCTCTCCAGCCAGAGTTCAAGCCCAGCTTCACCCCTGGCTGGCTTTGTGACTTGGGGCTCATTCCTTAATTGACCCAAGTCAGCCTCTTCGTGTGTAGGAAGGGACTGTCCCTGCCTCCCTCTGGGGGCTGCTGTGAAGAGTGAATGTGCAGAGAGCACCGAGTGCAGGGCCGGGGTCAGGCAGAGAGGGGGCAGCCAGGAGAAGCCAGAGTCAGTGACCACACCCTTCCCGCTGCCAGGCTTTGACCAGAACCGTGTCCACTGGCGGTAGGTGCACCGTTTCCCCTCTACCGAGAACCCGGGGTCCTGGCCTGTGCGCGGAAATGAACACGTGAGGGATAAGCAGGAACTACTGGCCCATGCCCAGATGTTAGAACCCATGAGTGGGGCAAGCCTTGGAAAACTGCTCCCTGAGAAAAACAGACACGTCCCCATGTATGGGTGCTCGCAAACTCTGAGGGCATTCAGGGGAGACTCAGCCCCCTAAGACACTGAGTTGTGATGGGAGGGCTCCGGGGGGCGGGAGCAGGGATGAGGGGAATGAGCTGAACGGCTCCCCTGTGTGTGCTGGGCACTGGGTCAGGAGTAAGTGCAGTGGACCTATGAGGGCCCAGCCATTGCGTTCCACACTCAGCATGTGCCTGACACACAGAGGCCCATAGTACTTGTTTGTTGTGTCTTACAGACCCCTCATTTCCAGGAAACTGCTGAGAGTAGGTGTGTGAAATGATCAAATAGAAACTGCATATTGAACAAAAGCTCATCTGAATTTTGTTTTAGTCCCAGATCAGTGGAGTGAACTGTTGCATTGAGAGGCCTAGACTCAGCCCTGAACCCCAGGACTGACTCTCAGCCCCACCCCTTCCTTGTTAAGGAGTGGGGCTCAGCCAAGTCCCACACCTGTCAGCAGGTGCACTCGTCCAACCACCCGAGGCTGTATGTGTCAGACGCTCTCACAGAGTTCCCTCCTGAATTTAAATGGTGTCTTGCTTCGGGGATTTTCCATCTGGCCTGGCCTCGTGGACAAGGGCAGGGGCTCAAAAGTGGAGACAGAACTTCCCGCGGCAGCAGAGTCATCCCTAGGTTGTTGGTTTGGGTCCAGGTGCCTGGAAGAGCTGTCGTCATGACCAGGGCCTTAACCTGATGGCTCTCGTGTGTGTTCTTGCTGACCAGGAGCTGAATGAAGACAATTACACTTCAATGGACACCAAGGGCCTTGTCCAGGAGCAGCTGACTGTTGCTCGGTCCCGGTTCCATAAGCTGTACGAGCTTGAGGAGGAGAACGTGCAGCTGAAATCAAAGCTGCGCCACCTACAGTTGGTAGGACAGGCTGTTGTCGCCACGTGTAACACAGAGAGGGGCAGTTTCAGGTTCATATTGTGCCCTTCTCTGATGTTCAGCTATTGGGTTGGGGCTGCTGCCGACACAGTGACCCGCTGACGGCGGAGCGTCGCTTGCTAAGCTCAGTGGCTTGAGTGGGCACCACTTAAGGCTCCCAACACAGAGAGGGCCTGATACTGTGTTGCTTTCCCGTGAGGATGGATGAATGTGGGCATCTGTTGCAAAAAGGGTCTCTGCTGGCGTTTATGGTGTGGGTTGAGCTGTGCTGTGTGAGTCCCTATGGCCTTTCCAAGGCATTAGGCCTGCTAAGGGGCCACAGAGCTGCCACCATCATAGCACTTGATTTAAAGCCCTGTGCTGTACGTCACTTTGTTCAGACACCGCTCAGAGACCTAGGGTGTCTTCATCCCCTAGGTCACTGGGTCAACATACCTTCTAGGTCACTGGGTCAACATACCTTCTAGTGGTTGTAAGTCTCACAGCTGGGCTGTGTGTTGGGGTCATTTCTGTGTGGCTGTGTTTTTGAAGTGAGCAGGGCATGGAGGCCCTTCATCCTGGGGGAATGAGGGCAGATGCACGGGGGCTGGGGGCTGTCCAGAGCGTGCCGCAGGCCGCATCCTCACCCCCCTCCCCCTTTCTGCACTAGGCCTGGGACACAGAGAAGAAACGCCTTGAGGAGCTGCGGGAAGAGAACATGGCCCTTGAGGTGGCACAGGGGCAGAGTTTGGAGGAGTCTGCCCGCCTGCGCTGGGAGCTGGAGCAGCTGTCAGAGGGTAGGCAGCAGCCCCTGGTGCCTGGGAGCCAGCCTGGCCGAGGCTTCTCCCTCACCCAGGGAGCTGAGCCCTTGGCTCTGAATCGTATGTGTCAGCCCATCCTCAGCCCAAGTAAATAGGGTTTTATTCAAGGGCCATTTGGAACTGTTTCATTGCAATTCTCCCAAGAACATGAAGGGCCTGGCAGCCTTGAAGTCAGGACATGAAATGCAAAGGAAGTGTTGCCAGATTTATCAGTTCCCATTAGGCCAGGCCCAGGAGCTTCCAGATGACAGCACGCTGACACCGGGAGGGTGTTTCAGATCTCTCCCTGGAGCACTGGAAGCTCTGGATGCAGGAGACGTCGCCAGTGGTCACTAACCCCCATTATAGTTGTCCCCGGGGCATGGTTTCCTTAGTTGCTTTCATAATCGGGCAGATGGGTGTAGTCTGCTCTCCTTCTTCCTGGGCAGGGGCTGCTCAGGGGCTGCTGTTCAGGAGACCCAGGCCTCTTCCTCTCCCTCTGGCATTGGCCCCCTCCCAGCCCCCAGAGGAGGTGTGGGATTGGCCAGGGAAGGTGTGTGGGTCAGCTGGCAGTGCAGCAGGAGTCTCAGCACCCAGCAAACAACAAGCCAGTTCCCATGTCCAACAATCGCACGCGTGCACCTGAGAGTGCAGGTGAAGGCTAGCTTAGAGCTCTGCAGAGCCAGGAGGGCCTGTGGCTGGTTTGGGGAGGGGCTGCTTTTCAATTCTGAGCAACACTACTCAGCGTCATGGAAAGGCTGTTGAAAACCAGATGCTCAGTGTAGCCTGTGAGCCCTTTCAGGTCAGTGACTGACTCCTTCTTGGTGTTCCCAACTCCTACTGCTTAGCTGGCAGCTCACGAACAAAGCGTGAATGCGCTTTGGTGTGGTTGGTATGGTGGCTTCTTGAGTAGGAAAGGCCTGGTTTAAAGTCCTGGCTCCTCCACTTGTTAGCCAAGCGACCTCTCCTAAACCTCAGTTTTCTTATCTGCAAGATGGGGGTAATGAAGCTGCCTCTCAGGATTGCTATGGGTATCTTGTAAGGAGACAGTGAAGCGTTAGGCTATGCCTGGCCTACGGGGCACCAACAAAGGATGGCTGTTCTTATCGCCCTTGTTTTATCCAAAGAGACCCACTGCTCTGCTTCTTGGGGTGCTCATGAGCAGCCCTATTCGCGGTACAGTGCGATAAGGCTCACAAAGCTGACTGTGTGGCCCTGGAGGGACAGCTGAGGGAACAACCCTGACCCCTCATGCATTCATGTTTCCTCCTGAACAAGCCCCGGAACTTACTCAAAGTCACGCACCTGCTGGTGGCAGGGAGGGGCCGAGAACTCCAATTCTTCTCAGGTGTCTGCTCCCTTTTCTGTTCCGCATTCAAGCTTTTTCAAAGCAACGGAGGACATTGCCTTTTTCTGGCTTTACCCTATGTTTTCATCTCGCTTAGAATTTTTAAAGCAATTTGGATACACTGTCCGATTCTTTTTCAATGCAATTGTGAAAGTACAAAATGAAATCTCTGTCTGAAGGACCTTACCCAGAGATGGCGAGTACTGGGCTTATGCGCCCCATAGCCTCTTCCACCCGCAGACATGCGGGTCAATGATCGTGTCCCCCCTACACACTGGGCTGTACCACCCGGACTCCCCCCACTCTGAGGCTGGCACAGAGAGCGCACTCTCTTTGCCATCTCTGTTCCTCTCTGAAATCCTTGACTTGACCGTCAGGTTATAACTTTATAAAAAGTGGTGCCAGCTGTTCCACCATCTTGAACTTTTGCATTGGCTTCTCCACCGTCACTTGCTTTCTTCTTAAGCTCTGGCTGCTTCCCTAGCAAACCCAGCTGAGCCAGCAGAGGGCCTTTAACCGCCCAAGGAGCCCTCAGATGCACACAGCAACAGCACCCTGGGAAAAAGGGAGGGCATCCAGCTGACCATCCAGGCCCCCCAAACCTAGGGTTCAGGGTGATGGCCGTCTTGGGGCCGGGGGCAGAGAGCAGAAGCTGAGGCCCCTGGACTCTGGGCTCTGACTCCACTTTGCTCTCCAGCCTCCAGCTGCTTCCTGAAGCTGGACCAAGAGGAGCAGAGCCTCCAGGGCACCATGCGGGACGCCTTGCTGGCCGTGCGGAAGAGCAACCTCCATCTCGCGAAGCTTCAGAAGGGGAACCAGCAGCTCGGCAAGCAGGTACCCGTGGGTGCTGTCCGGAACCTAGGGGCATGGAAGTGGCCAGGGGGAGCACCCAGGGGTCGGTGAGCATGCGCAACTGGGGGAAAGGCAGTGTCCGGTGCAGCCACCGTTATGGGAGGGGGACAGGAGTCCTCCTGGAGAGGCGTCACGAGGCAGCATGAGGTGTCCCTGCCGCAGTGAGACCGCACCCGATGGACCTCTGTGTGCCTCGCTGCCTTCACCTGTGAAATGGGTTAACGATGTACCACCCCTAGTAGGTGTGGTGAGGATGGTGTGAGTCAGTGCACGTAAAGGGTCCAGCTCGTGTTAAGTGCCTAAGGAAAGAAGAGCAGCACCCTGTTAGGAAGCACCGGGCCGGCCCGGGAGGGAAGTGGCGATGGAAGACATGCTCCTGTGTGGAGAACACGGGTGGGCCGTTTCAGGGCATGGCTGCTGGTGACACGAGCGCAGTGCTCACTCTCCTTTCGGTCGAGGGGATGAGGAAGAAGAGAAGGCTGGACTGCACTGCCTTTCTGGACAACCCAGGCCTTCCCAGTAGTGCAGTAGGACAGACATCTGGGAGGACAGACAGGCTCATCAGCCAGGTTCATCCTGCAGTTACCAGGACCCCATTCACGTGGCCAGAAGAGCCCTGAGGGGCTAGCAACAGCCTCCCTGTGCAGGTCATTCTGGGTCAGAGGCCTCAGTACACGTAGCCACCGCGGGTGACACAGCTGCGTCTTGGGCTCTGAGCCCACCTTGACTGGTGGCTGGATTCTGGATGAGGGAGGTACAAGGGCCCTCTTGCTGTCTGACTGCCTGGCAGGACTGATGCTTTCAGGTGTCTGGGTGTCTGTCCCGACCTGCCCAGGGGTCCTGCGAGCGTCATTCGCTGAGGCTGCCCCATCAATGGCAGGGACATGGGCTGCAGACCGGAGACCTGAGTCCCGCTGGTCACAGCTCTGCTGGAACTTAATCTCTGGGTGAGGCTTGGGACCCCCCTCCTCCTGTGAAGTGGTTTCTCCAGGCCTCTCGTGGGACGTCCGAGGTTCGGTGACTCACGCTCTCGTTGTTTGAGGCCCCATGTGTCCTGTCTGTGGGCCAGGGGGAAGCCCTCCTCACACCGTGTCTCTCCGCGCATCATAGCTCAGGGAAGCCCCCAGACAGTCTGGGTGTTACGTACACGTGGGCCGGGCACGGGGAATGTCTCTAGATGGTAGCCCGACCTCGGCCGAGATAGAAAGGCTTGACCTTTAGAAAGATGAGAACCTCCAACGGGGCGGGTCCTCATGGCTGAGCCGCAGAGGCCTGCACTGTAGCCTCTGGCCCAGCCCCCGGCAGGCCTGACAGGTGCCCACTGATGCTTCTCCTGCCCTCGGGGTCCACTCGGGTCTCTCCTCCGCACACACAGGACTGGCAGGGGGTGCCGCTTCCCCGCATGCCTCCTTAGCCCTGTCTCTCGGGTCCCATCCCCTGCTTCCTCTCCGGATCAGTTCCCTTAAGGACACTGTGGCCATCCTGCCACAGCCCTAGGGAGGCCAGTCTTGGCTCTGAGTCCCTGGTGGGAGGGAGGGGCCGCAGTTCCCAGACCAGCACCTTCCCTTGTCTGCTGCCAGAAGCCCTGCAAAGGCGGTTCTGCTGCTGCTCCTCCCTGTCCTGCTCAGCCCGCTCGGGGCCTTCCTGCATCTGTCCTGGCCCAGCGGGGCTGGTCGGCTTTCTCCCTCGAGCCTGGCTGCATCATGGGTCCTCCCTCATGTTGGATCGATGGTGTGTCTTGGCCATCAGCTGAGCATCACAGGGGACATGGTCCGACATTGACCTCCCTGGAGCCAGGGCAGGCCCAGCCTCGGACACTTCCAGGACACATGGTTCTCTGGGAGGTGTCTGAGAAGGAGGGGCAAGCATCAGCCAGGACAGGCGGCCCGGAGTCCCAGGTTTCCTGGTGCCAGCTCAGCTCTCTCACCGCCCAGTGTCCCTCAGGCTGTAGGCTCGCTTTGGTCTGTGTAACCGTAGTTGCCAAAGTTCACGTCCTTCCCTATAACTCACGACCCTTCTCTAAGGGAGGACCTGAGAGAAGGTGCGTCCCCCACCCTCACTTGGCAGTGACATCCTAAGAGTTCATTCCTTCAGCCAGAGGTCGTGGTTTTGAGAGGAAGAGGGGCAGCCCTTTGGGGCCTATCATGGGAACACAAGGGTAGCACAGGGGCTGATAGGCAGGCCCCTGGCACCCGCATGTTCTGGGGACCTGGAGCCTCCCCACAGGAGCCCACGGCCCAAGCCTGGTGCTTTGGGGAGGACGGGAAAGCCATCTCAGCCCAGTGAGCACTCCCTAGGGCAGGGGTCCTCAAACTTTTTAAACAGGGGGCCAGTTCACTGTCCCTCAGACCGTTGGAGGGGCTGACTATAGTTTAAAAAGAAACCTATGAACAAATTCCTATGCGCACTGCGGGCCCGGGACGAGTCGGCTGCTAAGCTGGACAGGCAGCGGCACCCGGCGGGCCGGATAAATGTCCTCAGCAGGCCACATGTGGCCCATGGGCCGTAGTTTGAGGACACCTGCCCTAGGGGAATGGAGGGCGTCCAGGGAAGGACAGGGATGAGGGCTCCAGTTCCAGGGCACAAAGAAGCAGAGAGAGAAAGATGGGGGTGTCCAGCAGGGGAGGGTGGGACATGGGGCTGTCACATCTTCAGACCAGAAGCAGCCACGCCAGATAGGCAAAGGTTGGACATAACATTCCTTTCACTTGGAGAGAAGGGGCAGCCGGGGAGAAAGATTAACAGCAAGACAGGGAGGTGTGAATAGGCAGGAGGTTGGGGGGCCACACACCCCAAGGCCTGACTGACAGAGCTAGCCTGGGGTTGGCCCCTGCTGTGCGTTTGACTCTGCTGCATAGTCACTGTGAGGCTCTGGGCAGATGACTGGACTCGCTGGGCCGGTGCCCTTGTCTGAATGAGGGTGAGTGACCGCTGCGCAGGGCCTTCCTCCTCAGGGCCGGCTCCGGAGCAGGGGCTGCTAGCAGGGCAGATGCCTGCCTCCCTGCTGAGCCCAGACCTGGTGCTAGGAAGTGGGGCAGCGATCAGGAAGGAGAAGAAAGATGTTCTCACTTGTGAGAAAGACTCAGACACGTGGCACGTTACAGCGCCTTTTGCTGTTGGCCCTGTCTGGGTGGAGCTGCCCCGTCCTCGGGTCCCCATGTTGGGGCAGGGGGCTTGATGTGCCGACAGGGTGCCATGAGGGCACGAATATGAGCCCCACTGTGCCTGACCGACCCCCATCATGGGGAAGAAGCTGGCTGCCTGCTGCTTCTGGAGGAGTCTGGAGACTGTGCCCAGACCTGTGAGATAAGGCAGGGCGGCCCTCGGCCCAGGAGAAGTAGGCAGAGCTGGCATCAGGGCAGCGATCCTTCCGGGAGTTTGTGAACCTACCTGTGCCAGGCCGCCGCCAGCCAGGTGAAGGAGCAGGCTCTCGGTCCTGCTGCTCACTGGGTCGCTGGGCGTCTGAAGGTCCTGCCCCCAGAGGTTCTAGTCTGTGGCCTGAGGTCTGGGATGTTGAAAAGCTCTGAGAACCACCTGATCTTTGATCGTGGGGATCCTCTGTTTTAGTTTTAGAGCCGTCATCCCAAACCAGCAGCATCAGGGTCACAAGTCCTAATGCAGGTTCTTGGGCCCCAGCCCAGACGGACCGTGTCAGGAGCTCTGAGGGTGGGAGGGGCCGGCGCTCTTACGAGGGGTCAGTTCTTGTTGGACCTGCCACCTGCCAGGTGTGTGCTGAGCACTTCCCCCTGACAGAAGCGGGTGCCCGTGCCTGCTGCTTGCTGGCCCTGTCAGTTACAGAAACCCGCTCGTGGTCACATTGTTAGCAGGGAGCAACCCTTTCCCCCTCCCGGTGGTCATGAGTTTGGTGTCAATGGGAAGGGACAGCAGCACGGGCCTCGCTTGGGAGTCGCACCTCAGGTCCCACCCTGAGTCGGAAGCTGCGTCCATCACGGTGTTCAGGTGTCAGGCACAGAGTGGGAGACCTGCGGGTCCAGGTAGTTCATGTTCAGGGAGTGGGCATTGGTGGGTCCCGCAGAAGAGCTCTGTGTCGGGCCGCTGATTGGGCAGTCGTGCAGGCAGGACGGAGGTGGTCGGGCCTGGCGGCAGTGGGGTGTGGAGGGGAGCCGCATGGGGAACGAGGACAGGCCTTGGTGGCCCATTTACTTGGAGGGGAGAGGAGCAAGAGAGATGGCAGAAGACGCCTCTGAGCAGCTGGATGAATAGGAATATCACCAATCTGGAGATGTCCCTGTAGGACATCCAGTGGTGGCTGCTGGCCCCAGGGCATGTGGCCTGACCCTCAGGATAGTAGTGGACAAAGCCCAAGACGGAAGCAGTGAGAGTGAGCAGAGGAAAGCTGGGAGGGAAGCTGACTGATGGGTGTTCTTGGCTTTTTTTCTACCATGAGCTAGATGTGCACACCGTGGGCTGAGAGGTGATGGTCACGGGTTGGGGAGCTCACTGCACAACTAGGCGTGACCGGGGCAGCGGCTTAGGGACGCCACCCAGAGCCAGGCTTCTCCCTTCCTGCTCTGCAGTCTTGGCAGTGGCTGTTGTACCTCCCCAAGAAGGGCAGGAAGGTTTTCCCTTGAGAAAAGTCCTGATAAAATGTTCCGTGGAGCCGACAGGTTTTGGGTTTGCTTTAAAACATAGTTCACTTCCTGAGACTGACTTTTGCATGGGCTGGGTGTTTGGCTGTGCTGATTGAAGTCTTGCAAGTCCACATGGAAAGAGGAAAGCAGACCAGCCAGGATATGGAGACCCCCAGTGAGGAGCTGGTGAAGGAGAGAGAACAGCTGCTCCGTGACATAGAGACCCTGAAGGCTGAGGAAGCCCAGCAGGTAGGCCCTTGAGCGCCATGCCTCCCCTGGCGCCCCTGCCTGCAAGAGGGCGAGTCCAGGATCATAGCCATGTCCTAGGAATCCAGCAGGGATTCCTGGGTTACCAGTTTCCTCCCTCAGCTGCAGTTCAGACCAGCAATTCCAGCCACAGCAGGAGGTGGGGACAGATATGGACTCCCAGGGACACTGGCAATCTTGTTTTCTTTTGAATCTATTCTTTATTTGTTTCAGAGAGGAAGGGAGAGGGGGAGAGAGAGAGAAAGAGAGAGAGAGAGAAACATCAATGATGAGAGAGAATCATTGATCGGCTGCCTCCTGCACACCGCCTACTGGGATCGAACCGCACCTGAGCATGTGCCCTGAACGGTAATCAAACTGTGACCTCCTGGTTCATAGGTTGATGCTCAAGCATTAACACACACTGGCTGGGCAACACTGGCTATCTTATTTATGATTGTCATGACTTGGGGGAGGAGAGGGGAGGTGCTCCTGGCTGTGGTGGGAGAGGCCAGGATGCTGCTAAATGTCCTGCAGCACATGGGACAGCCTGCAGGACAAAGATTCCCCTTCAAATGTCCAGCTTCACGCTCTGTGCCCTGTAAAACCTCCAGGGCTGGTCCGCCTCACTCTATAAGAAGTCCCAGGGTAGGCAACCCAGTGCTGGGGCAGTGGTTCAGGGACGCCACCCAGGAGCCAGGCTTCTCTCTTCCTGCTCTGCCAGTATTGACAGTGGCTGTTGTACCTCCCCAAGAAGTGGGCTGGAAGAATGTGGAGGGTGAAGAGAAAGAGGGAAAGCCTCCCAGCACCCTCTGTGGACATCTCATTGGCCTCACCTGACACATGATACCCCTAGCTGCAAGGGAGGCTGGGTATCAGGCACTTGAGTTCTTCAGCCTCTAGTAGAGCAAAAAAGTGGGCTTGGGATGGTGCTGTGTAGACTTAAGAGACATGCATCCACCCTTCCCTGATACAGCTTCCAGTGTAGCAGGCTGAATGACAGGTGACAAGCCAGGTGATTTCAGACGTGTGCTATGGAGGGAATATACGTGGGTCCAGGGAGTCTTGTTAGGCGCAGGACGTTTAGAATCCTGGTGCAGGGCTTCCCTGAGGACCTGTCAATCACAATGAGCCCAGGAGGGTGAAAAGGAGCCAGTGATGCTGGAGGCCAGGGGTGGGGACAGGTGAGCATGCACAGCAGAGGGAAGATCACATGCAATGTCTGCAGGGGAGAGTGGCATGAGGAGCGGCCACAAGGGTGGGCGGCTAGCTCATCGGGACCCTGTGGACCAGGGTAAAAAGCACCAAGGAAGTCACTGTCATTATCTTAAGTAAGAGGAGCTGTGGTTTCTGTTTCTAAATCATCAGCTGCTGTGCATGTGTTTAGACTTGAACTGTCTGGGTGGGGATCTCCGTGCCCTTCACCTTGTGTCCATATCAGGCCTCTGGGAAACGTTAGGACGTCCTTTGGGTCCATGAGGAGATGGTCATTCCAGGCCTACACGTTAGGCCCGAGTTTGGACTGAAATCGCACCTGTGTGATTTCCGTTGTTTTCCTGCAGATCAAGGACTTTGAACGAGTGGTGCATTCGCAGAGGGAGAGTTCCCAGGCCAGCAGCAAGGCCCGCGTGCAGGGCATTGAGAATGAAAACAAAGTCGCCCACCAGAAGGTCATGGAGACCAAAAGCAAACTGAGCATGATAGAGTGGGAGTGGCGGCAGGTGTGCCGGGACCTGGAGCAGGTGAAGGATCAGGCGGTGCAGACACAGGCGCTGGAGCACGTGAAGGATCAGGCGGTGCAGACACAGGCGCTGGAGCACGTGAAGGAGCAGATGAAGGAGCAGGTGGTGCAGACACAGGAGCTAGAGCAGGTGAAGGAGCAGGTGAAGGATCAGGCGGTGCAGACACAGGAGCTGGAGCAGGTACAGGAGCAGGCGGTGCAGACACAGGAGATGGAGCAGGTGAAAGATCAAGCAGTGCAGACACAGCTGGAGCAGGTGAAGGAACAGGTGAAACAGCAGGAGGTGCAGACACAGGAGCTGGAGCAGGTGAAGGAGCAGGCGGTTCAGACACAGGAGATGGAGCGTGTGAAGGAGCAGGTGAAGGAGCAGGCAGTGCAGACACAGGAGCTGGAGCAGGTGAAGGAGCAGGAAGTGCAGACACAGGAGCTGGAGCAGGTGAAGGAGCAGGAAGTGCAGACACAGGAGCTGGAGCAGGTGAAGGAGCAGGCGGTGCAGACACAGGAGATGGAGCAGGTTAAGGAGCAGGAGGTGCAGACACAGGAGCTGGAGCAGGCAGTGCAGACACAGGAGCTGGAGCAGGTGAAGGAGCAGGCGGTGCAGACACAGGAGCTGGAGCAGGTGAAGGAGCAGGTGAAAGATCAGGAGGTGCAGACACAGGAGCTGGAGCAGGTGAAGGAGCAGGCGGTTCAGACACAGGATCTGGAGCAGGTGAAGGAGCAGGCGGCGCGGGCACAGGAGCTGGAGCAGGTGAAGGAGCAGGCGGTGCAGACACAGGAGCTAGAACTGGTGAAGGAGCAGGTGAAGGAGCAGGCGGTTCAGACACAGGAGATGGAGCGGGTGAAGGAGCATGTGAAGGAGCAGGGGGTGCAGTCACAGGAGCTGGAGCAGGTGAAGGATCAGGCGGTGCAGACACAGGAGCTAGAACTGGTGAAGGAGCAGGTGAAGGAGCAGGCGGTTCAGACACAGGAGATAGTGCAGGTGAAGGAGCAGGTGAAGGAGCAGGCGGTGCAGACACAGGATCTGGAGCAGGTGAAGGAGCAGGCGGTGCAGACACAGGAGATGGAGCGGGTGAAGGAGCAGGTGAAGGAGCAGGGGGTGCAGACACAGGAGCTGGAGCAGGTGAAGGATCAGGCGGTGCAGACACAGGAGCTGGAACTGGTGAAGGAGCAGGTGAAGGAGCAGGGGGTGCAGACACAGGAGCTGGAGCAGGTGAAGGATCAGGCGATGCAGACACGGGAGCTGGAGCAGGTGAAGGAGCAGGCGGTGCAGACACAGGAGCTGGAACTGGTGAAGGAGCAGGAGGTTCAGACACAGGAGATAGTGCGGGTGAAGGAGCAGGTGAAGGAGCAGGCGGTGCAGACACAGGAGCTGGAGCAGGTGAAGGAGCAGGCGGTGCAGACTCAGGATCTGGAGCAGGTGAAGGAGCAGGCGGCACAGACACAGGATCTGGAGCAGGTGAAGGAGCAGGCGGCACAGACACAGGATCTGGAGCAGGTGAAGGAGCAGGCGGCGCAGGCACAGGAGCTGGAGCAGGAGCTGCACCGGTTGCAGGAGGAGAACGAGAAGCTGGCCGCGGAGGTCAGAACCCTGACGACAGCCCCGGAGAGGGTCCGTGCCCTGGAGCGGGAGAGCCATGGTGTGTTGCTGGAGAACCAGAGGATGCAGACGTTTCTGGACACCCTGCAGCCCGAGGGTCTGGAGCGGGACCAGCAGCTGGACACCAGGGTAATTCTGGCCTCAGAATGAGTGAGGACGGATTCCTCCCCGGTCAGCTTTCTGATAGTTTGAATGCTGTGGGATGGGTGTTCTGTAATATCGGTTACATGGGTAGGTAGTGCTGTTCAGGTACTCTATATCCTTACTGATTTCCTATGTACTTTTCAAAGTAGTCAAAGAGGGAACCCGAGGAGCTTATCCAGAGAAAGGGCACCAATTGCCCAAGAGGGGTCAAATGTGCAGAGAGGGGGCCAGGACTAAGCTTAGGCCCATGTGACAGTCTGTTTATGCCGTGGGCCCTTCCCAGAGCAGTTCCTTAAGTGCTGGTAGAACAGTCCTCAGCACGGCTGGGTTTTGCTTGTCCTGAGGGTCCTGCTATTTTGGTGTCTGCACTTGACCCGCTCTTGGCCCCTCACTGCATGTGGGGATGTGGGGATCCAGAGCTTGTGGTTCCCCTGGGCCTACACCTGGTGAGGCATCATCCCCTTCTCCCTCCCGGCAGGTGGAACTTTCCAGTCTGAGCTCCCATAGCGCCTCATTCACTACGCTCAGGGAGCAGAGCATGCAGCTCCAGCTCCAGCAGGCGGCCACCGAGGGGGAGCTTGAGACCCTGCAGGAGCAGCACGAGCAGCAGGCGACAGCCCACGAGGCCCTGCAGCGGGACCACGCGTGCCTGGGCGTGCTCCACGAGCACCTGCCTGGGGAGCACGAGGCCCTCAGGGACCAGTACAGCCACCAGAAGACGCTGCTGCGTCCGTCCCTGGAACTGCAGAGCAAGGCGCTCAGTGACAGGTGCGTGCCTGCGGCTGGTGGGTGACTGGCGGGCTCTCCCAGCTCCTGTCCCCCCTTCACTCTGGCCCCTCGTGTGTCCTCTGGTTCCTCTGCTTCACAGTGAAGAGAAGGAATTCCACCCTCACCCTCAGCGATGTGGAGTTGGTGCGGCTGGAGGCTGAGGGGGAGGAGGGTCCCCCAGGGGAGAAGGGTGAGCCCAGCTAATCCCAGCTCAGGGAATTGAGGCGTCAGCATTGGGGTCCCAGCTCCCCTGGGGATTCCTACCTCTTCCTTTGTCACCAAACCAAGCAATAGGAGGGGAAGTTCACCTCAGCTGCTGATTTTCAGGGGTGTGCCGTACCTAGCTCCCCAGGCCTTTCCCTGCCAAAGTCTCAAAGTCTGGGCTTCTCATTTTCTTTTTTTACTTTTAACTTTGGAAACTGCTGAATATATGGAAGTGAACGGAATAGTATAGTGAAAGCCCCGTGTTCCCGTCTCCTGCATCAGTACTTATCCATACTCTGCCATTCTCATGTCATCCTTACCTCTGACTCTTCATACTCCTTTTTTAAGGTACAATCGATGTACCTTGAAATGCATAAATCTTAACTTGGTGCTCTTGCCAAATCAGGGCTTTATGTGCATGTAGTCAGCCAAGGTGGGCCGAGCTCCTGTCCGGGCAGATCCCTGATTGCAATGGCCCCGGCAGGTGCAGCTGGACCTAGGACCTGGGGGAGGTGTGATGTGCACAGGACTCCAAGGCTGGGGAGAGAGAGAGAGAGATGCGCTAAAGAGAGGTCCTCCCACACTTGGAGCAGCACAGGAGGGAGCTGTCCACTTCCTGTGCTTGAGAGGCGGCCCTGCTGAGTACTTCCCTTGCCTCTGCTTCAGGAAGACACTAGGCAAACGCTGGGGCTTCCGTGGGAGCAGCTGAGGTGCAGGGAGTTGGCATCACAGAGACCAGGGAAGGCGTTGAACCTGCGGAGCCTCCTGAGGGGCCTGCTGCTGCCCTGAGTGTGGGAGCGATGACGTTCATTTACTCCCTCACCCAGTGCTTCCTGTGGACTCTCTCGGGAGCCTCCACCCCTTTCTCCACCCAGATGCTCAACCTTCAGAAGTGCCTAGACGTCTGCTCCTATCAGGCCCTCATTCCTTCCAGCCAGAATGCGCATCATCTGCCTCTTGGCATCTCCATCTCTGCCTCCTCCGCACCCATCCTGTGTTCAGGAGACGCTTAGCACCCACTGGGCGCATGGTGCCGTCTGACGTGGTGGGAATGCACACAGCTGACTAATGATGGGAGCCTCCTGTGGTGCCCACCCCTCCCCAGGCACTGCGGGCCTTACCCTCAATGCCCTATGGTAACCGTGTGGATATATTCTTTTGTCTGTTCATATGGGAAGGTTTGTGCAGGTGGCATTTGACTGGTCTGAAGGAGGAGTTCATTGTTGTTCTGCCTGTAGCTCCTTGCTTGATGGACCTACTGTGTGACTCAGTAGATTTTGCTGGTTGGACAGAGAGCTGGAGGCCCTAGGTCTGTCTGCAGCAGGGCGGCAGGTTGGAGGTGGAGGTGCCTGGAACACAGGCCAGGGGCTCTGTATTCATTTCACCTGACACTTGACTGGGACACTCGCTCCTTCGTTCCCCTGGCACACATGTACTGGGTGGCAAGCCTCATACCTGGGATTCATGGGGAGTAGGACTCGCAGTTTCTGCCCTGCAGTAGAGTGCTTACTAACGGTTGCCATATGCTTGCTCCGTGTGCTTTGCCAAGACACAACGGGGAAGCAGGAGGTGAGGACCCTAATGGTCCGTGGCCCTGCTTGTCAAACTTGGATGAGATAGATCGCCTCCCTGAAAGCCATGAAGAGCCCCGACGCCCACCTTCCACTTCCCACGTCCCGTGGCTAAAGGCCACACGAAGGAACGTTTGTCTTCCAACAGCCACCCGAGCAGGTGTCTGAGTCTGAGTCCCCACAAGTCTTGGCTCCAGGAAGATGGTACAAGTATAGCTGATATGGGGCGGGCAGTCAGGGATGCAGGGCTGCAGACAGAGGCTGAAACCCTGGAACCTGGGCGGTCTCTGTCAGCCTGTCTCTGGGTGTGGACAACTCAGGAAGGGGGTCTGGAAAGGGATTTGCCTGCACGGGGAAGATTGAAAGGATGACTCAGTCTCCACCTTGGACGTGGGGAGGCTCCCGAGTCCCCGTGAACAGGGAAGGTTCCTGCAGAAGGAGGAATGGCCTGGAGCTGGTCGGGGGCTCCCTCTTGTGCTCTGCTGCCCTCCAGAGAGGGCTGTGCGGGACCCTCTACAGACTGAGACAGTAAGGAAATAAAAGCCCGAGCTGAGGGGAGGCTGTGGGAGAGAGAGGGCAAGGGCTGGACTAGGGGTGCCTTGAGGAGCAGGGTGTATGCGAGTGTATGTGCAACTGCCCCTGGTGGCTGCTTGGGCCCCACCAGGCAATCCTCTGGCTCCCACGCTGCCTGGCTCAGAGCAGGGAGAGTCGTGTTCCTGAGCTGGGGTGTACGGCTCACCCAGGGCCCGGTGAGCGGGATCAGCTGTTATGAGCGGTGGAATTCCGCTGTATGTGTGGTGGTTTCTTTGAGAAGGGCGTGGAGTTCAGAAACAGTGGTTTTGTTTGCAGTGGGATAAAGGAGGGAGGCTGCTTTGACAGGGACTGTAAGGGACCATGGAGACACTTCGGGTGGAGGAGGGAATCGGCTCCTGGGCTGGAGGAGACCCCCAGAGCTGGCCCAGTGTCTGTCCCTTCTCTCTGTCCAGCCCCGCCCCTTACCTATCGCCCTCTCCCTCAGCTCTGCAGAGAGAAGCCGCTCACCCAGGCTTTGCAGTCTCCCAGGGTGTCCATTCCTAGCGGGTGTGTTTCCCTTCAACAGCTACAAGGAGCAGCTCCAACATGAGGCGGCGCTGGAGCAGCTGGGGAGGCTCTTGAACACCCAGCGGGAGGCTCTGCAGCAGGAGCAGAGGACGAGCACCATGGCCGCCGAGGAGAACCAGAGGCTGCAGCGAGAGCTGGACAGGTAACCGCCAGGCCCCCTGCAGCGCCTCTGCCGGGATGTCATTCACACCCACTCACTCAGCACCCACTGAGCTGAGCTCAAGGGAGACCCCCGGTGATGGTGCATCTTTACCAACCCTGCCATGGTAACAGCTGGTGGCAACAAGGTAGAGGGAAGTGCAGCTGGTGGCTGGAAGGAAGGACTCGGGCAGCTGGGATGGTGCGTTGTCTAGGTTTGGATTACCTCCCCTCCTACATTTATGATGCTGATGACTGTGGGGCACCGGCACCTGCATCCTCTAACACCAGCGCTCCCTGAGGGAGAGAGGCTCGGTCCTCAGCATTTTCGCATTCCCATTTGTGAATTCACCTCCTCGCTGAAATGTACCGGTGACCCCCAAATCAGTTCCCGTGGCCTTTCATGGACGTGCCCAGTGTGGGAGATCCTGGACTCGCCTGATGTGCACATTTGCAGCTGAGGTTGAACCTTTGACTCCGGGCTTGTTCCAGCTCTCTCAAACAAGCGTCCTCTTTGTGGTCCATTGAGTGCCATGGTGTTCTATTTGTGCTCTGTGGGGGCGATTTCCCCGCATGAAATGGCCCCTAAATGGAGTGCTGAAGCTCTGTCTAGTGTTCCCAGGTGCAAGGCTGCGCTGGGCCTCACGGGGAATATACGTACGAGTGGCACACAAGGGTCATTCGGGCCCAGGTATGGAGCTGTTGGCTGTGAGTGTATTACAGGAGGTGTCTTTATGTCTTGATCAGTAGACAAAATGTGACCAGAGACTCCCAGGAACCGGTGGGAACAGTTTCAGTATACACTAATTCAGTGTTAGGGTGGCTGGGTAGAACAGTAGACTGTGAATCATGAGAATTAGCTGAGCTATTATTATCCTTTAAAAAACCACAGCAACAGAGGAGGAAACAGGCTCAGCGAGATGACACAACGTGTTCAAGGTCAGTGCTCCTAGTTAGTGGCACAGGCAGGATTCAAATCCAGGTCTTGCCTCAACCCAGAGGCGTGACCATATGAAGCCTTCCTTGGCACAGCCCTGATTTAACATGTGTTGTGGGGCTGTAAACTCAGCTTCCTGCAGTGGCCGGGCAGGTCCAACAGGTGGGAAGGAGAGTCAGCAATAGACCAGGCCCTGGGGGACAACACACCTGGCTAAAGGCTGTCAGCTGGGAGGCAGGCCAGGCTGCCAGGTCATCTTTCTTTATGCTTTTTTTTTTTCCCTGAGAAAAGATATCTGAATGGTGATGTGAAAGTTAAGATTTTTGAATGCTGATAAACTACTTTGTTTGTTTGTTTGTTTTTTAAAAAACAAAACAAAACAAAACAAAACAAAAGCTGCTTTTTCGGTCGGCACAGAGGACCAGGAGGACCTGGAAACATTTTTGAGGCTGGGGACTCTTAAACCTAAATGCGGGAGTATTCACAGGACCACAACGGAGGAATCTTTTCATCTTTTTCTGTTTCCTTTCTTTATGTTATTTTATTTTTGTTGTTGTTGAGACTTTATTGGAGAGACATCAATTAATAAAACCGTACATTCTTTAAAATGAAATAAAATAAGTAAGTGTTAAAATGTTTTTAAAAAGCTGTGTGGGCCAAACTTCACACACCTGTGTTCAAATTGAGTCCATGAGCCTCTGGTCATAGGAGCTTTTTGGTATAAATCTTCCCCCAGGAATCCCAGTTGGTTAATGATGATGATGATGATGATGATGATGGTGATCATTTCAGTGAATTTACGTAACACTGCAGAATCTCCTATTTTATTTATCTCAGGTGTTGAAATTATAAAGGGGATCGCAATTGGGAAGAAGAGCTGGGCATAGACATAGAGTCTTAGAGCAAAAATGTTCTGATTCAGTGTTTAAGTGTTTGAATCAAAGAACCCTTTTTCCAAGTAGGCAGCTGTGCCAAAGCCTCACATAGAAAGGACTTCTACAGGAATGCTCTGTGGACGTGGTGTCCGAGCTTGCCTGTCCTGTCTCCCCCAGCCCACAGTGGGGCACCTGGGGAAGCCTCCCTCATAGAACCCCAATGAACACAATTTGAAAACCGCTGGTTTTGTTCAACCCTTCATTAACGCATGAAAAAAGCTGAGGCCCAGAGAGGTTGCGGTTTTGATTAAGGTTGCACAACTGGGACAGAGCCTGGGAGTGCTCCTCAGCCCTTGGCCCTGTGTCTCTCCACCCCCAGGGCCAATTTCCTGCACCAGCAGCTGAAGGGCGAGCAGGAGGAGCTGCAGACCCACACCAAGAAGCTGCAAAGCTCCCTGAACGACATGCAGCTGGAGATGAACTGCTGGCAGGCCCAGTGCAACTGGCTGAGGGGGGAGCAGGAGGAGCTGGAGACCCACACCAAGGAGCTGCAAACCTCCCTGAATGACAGGCAGCTGGAGGTGAACCGCTGGCAGGCCCTGTACAAGGGGCTGAAGGGGGAGCAGGAGAAGCTGCAAGCCCTCACCAAGGAGCAGCAAGCCCTCATCGAGGAGCTGTATGCCCACGCCAAGGAGGTGCAAACCTCCCTGAAGAACACACATCTGGAGGTGATTCACTGGCAGGCCCTGTATGAGGGGCTGGAAGGGGAGCAGGAGGAGCTGCAGACCCACACCAAGGAGCTGCAAAGCTCCCTGAAGGGCACGCAGCTGGAGGTGAACCGCTGGCAGGCCCAGTATGAGGGGCTGAAGGGGGAGCAGGAGGAGCTGCAGACCCACACCAAGAAGCTGCAAACCTCCCTGAACGACATGCAGCTGGAGGTGAACTGCTGGCAAGCGCAGTGCAACAGGCTGAGGGAGGAGCTCCAGAGCATGGACATCTCGCTGACGGAGCTGGACAACCACTGCCAGGTGAGGCCTGGGGCTGCAGGGCCTCAGCACCCTGGGTGGGCCTGTTCCCTGGGCTGACGCCTTGGGCTCAGCCAGGTGGGAATGGGTCCTCATTGGCATCTCTGCTCAAAGAGTGTGTGTGAATGTCACACAGAGGCGGAGGGGAAGCCAGAAGCATGTGGCTGGGATGAACACCATGACTGGCAGGGGTGTGCTACACAACACCTTTCACCCGATCTTTGCTTTCTGCAGGGTCGGGGCGGTGCATGGAAACAGCCGAGTACCGTTTTATTTCCGACCTCTCGGCTGAGCACTCTGCTCTCTGTGTCATCTCATTTAATTCCCACAATGATCTCTGAGCTGGGGTGCCCATCCCTGTCCCTCTGAAGTATCGGGATGGAACCCCGTTTGTCTGAAGCCAAAACTTGGGACTTTCCTGCTCACCAACCGCGATGATATCCTAGAGCAGGAGCTGGCCAGCCTCAGCCCCAAATTCAGGTCCAGCCCCACGCCTGCTTGTGTAAGGCTGTGAACCAAGAATAGCTTTCACGGTGTCTAATGGTTGGGGAAAATCAAAAGTAGGAAAATGTTTGGGGGCAAGAGAAAGTGATATGAAATTTAAAAGTCCGTGTCCATGAATAAAGATTTTTGGTGTTTTTTTTTTTGTTTTTTTTTTTTAAACAAAGCCACACCCATGTGTGTACCTTGTATCTCTGGCTCCTTTCCTGCTGTAATAACAGAGTTGAACAGTTGCAGCAGAGACCACTGTCGGCCTGGAAAGCCTCACATATTTAGTGCCTCGCTCTTGACAGGAAAAGCCTGCCAACCCTGCCTAGAGCAGAGATGTCCAACAGGAATATAATGCAGGCCACCACATGTGATACTCAACTTTCTAGTAGCCATATTCAAAAAGTAAAAGGAGACAGTGGGATTAATGTAATGGCCTATTTTATTTAACCATTATATTTAAAATGTCACATGTAACCCCAAAAGCTTATTAAAGAACTATTTTAAT
>NW_027664290.1:0-24743 GCF_963455305.1 Plecotus auritus | reverse complement strand
CAGAGAGAACCACCATACTCAAACTAGACTTGCACGTTGACTAATTTCCACTAATTAAGACTAATTGACTAATTAAGAGGAATCTTGGGACAACTTACTGCTGCTGATGGTAGTGGCCAACCAATATTATGAGAAATAAAACTATTCAATAAGCAGTATATTTCAGTGTGTACTAGCAATTGAAGAAAAAAAATGGTCGCTGAACAACAGCACTGTCGATGTTGATGTGCCACTGTGGTCCACCGAATCAATCAACCCAAATTGAAACAGCAATTTTCTTTAACATAAAAAATAGCAAAAAGTAAAGGAGATAGAAAAGAAGTTGCCAAGTTTAAATTTAAATTTAAATTAAATATTCTTTCCACTAGGCTCAGCAAACAATTTCCTTACTACAGAGAATCTAATCACGAAGCAACGTTGTTGGTGTTGGGAAACACAGAAAACTGTTCAACACTGCTGCCGCTGTTACAGTTGCCTACTTTGTGACCACAAAAGACACACAGAGAAAGAGAAAAAAAGAAAAAGAAAGATCAGCAAAAGCCAGTGCCAGAGAAAACTGGCACTCACAGTGTGTGCATTTGTATGAGAAAGAAAAGAAGGAAACGGGGAAGACAGCAGAATGGTGCGCAAAACCAGAGTGATAGAAAGCAGAGAGTGAGAAAGAGTGAGAGAGGGCGCAATCCTTTTCTTTACTCAGCGCTTCATTTATTCGCGCTTAATCATGCGAAAGATATGGAGGCTCTTTGCAGCAGAGCAGAAGGAATCTCAATTATTAGATTAGAAAAGCAAAAGAGATGGAGAGGGCCAAGGAAAAGAAGGAAAAACGATGAGACGAGACGGCTCTACTTTTGGCAACTCTTAGTGCCACCAAAAGAAGAAGTGCCAGCAAAGAAGTGAGGGGCAGCAAAGTGAGCGAGGAATATGCTCCATTACGGTTGCATAATTAGGAGTGATAAGAAGGCCACCAAATAGAAACTAGTTGTCGGGTAGGAGGAGAAACGTTGACGTTGCCCTGGCAGTTTCTTTAAAGAAGAGAGAAAACCCTAGTCTAGTCTGTAGTGACCTTTTCAATGTTGGGCCCATTACCGGAGAACGGGTGGAAAGATAGAGCAGAACAGACTGCCTGACTGCCTGCTTGCGAGATACTGATCGACCCAGACAAGGCTGGTTCTGCTTTTGGTGTTCGGTCGTCGGTTAGGGGTGGAAGGGCGCCTGGTTAGTAAAACATCGGCCCTATTAGCGAACATTATCAAACACAGACACCACACACACACACACAACCGACCAAGCAAATTATGCCGTGCCGTGCCATTGCTCTTGCAGGCTTGTACAACCGGCGATGTACCCAGCCGATACGACTGAGAAGAAGGGTGAGCACAAGCAGAATTCTTCTTCTTTGTCGCCTCAAATGGGCCAGCAAACGTGCCATTTAGCAGAGTTGCCTGCCTGAAATCACACAGCAATGATGTAAATCACCGCCGCCGCAGCCACCAAACAGCAAACGACATCTTCAGACGCCAGCCACACACACACTGCACACTAGTGACACTACTCTGGAACTGGAGCTTGAAATGAAAAAGAGACTGTGGGTAACATCTGTTTGGTGCAGTACAGTGTGTTGAACCAGATCGAGTCATTTATCAGCGATCAGCAACAGCAGCAACAGAACACTAACAAAAAAAAGAAAAGCTGCAGTTTTCTGCTCTGCTTCTTTGTTGTTGTCTGGCCATCATTCCCATCATTTTTGTATTGTACAAAACTTTTCCTCACCGGAAATCGGCGGCAATTGCAATGCAAAGTCAAATGCATAAATGAAAACGATGCGCCTTTTTGCAGAGAGAGAGAAACGAAGTGTTTTCTGCTTGTCTGCTTGGGTGTGTGTGTGTGTGTGTGGTCAATGAACTAAAAGCACTAGCAAAAAGCAGTGGGCACTAACTTTGTACCTATACAGTGTACACCTCAAACAGCAGACACAGTTCGACCTACTTTTTGCAGTCAGCACTGGTCGGTACTCTCAGCACCACCACCACCCTAATTAATGGGGAGCACTAATAGAATAATAAATGACCATCAACGGTAATGTTTGTGCTGAGAAAAGAGTACCACCTTTGAAGTGGTCAAATCTGCTAATCAGCCACACACTCCAGGCAAAACAGTAAGTCACAAACACTAGAGGACTAGACAACTGACCACTAGACACTAATCTGCACACACCTAAATTAGCTATCGGCTCTGTCTATGCACATTTGTGATAGTAGCAGTAGTTAAATTGATGCACTATCAATACCTTTCATCTCGTTCAGGTTGACTCACTTCGTGCGGCACTATTTTGAGCTTCCTCACCGCCGTTCACGACTTTGTCTTCTTGTCGTCGTTGATCAGCAGTGTTGGTCAGTCGATGCTGAGCATTTTCCCCTTTCTTTACAACTGATGCCTCTCTGTGGTAGACACAGTGGCACTGTGGTACTGAACGTGAATTAAATGGAAAAAATAAAGGAAAAGGACAAAGGAGCCTAAACCAAACTTGGCTGCCGACAAAAGTACGCGGCCATAAAGGTAAGCAGCCGCTGAAAGTAGTAGTAGTAGTAATGTGCGGCGTGTGTGTATAAATGCGACAAAGACATCATAAACAATGATTTCCATCACTTTTGTGGGTACAGAGATGAATCAGCAAAGGTAAACAATCTCGATGCACTCGCTGTCCTCAGATGCCTTTATGTGAGTTTATGTGTGTGTGTCTAGTGGTCATCTCACCGATGATCCCTATCATCGATGCACATCATTTGCACTCTGAGAGTGGGAGCATCTGTAAGAGCCAGACTGTGCCTGTGAAGCAGGCAGACACACCGTTGCACTGATGCTAATCATCACAGAACAAGTGGGAAGCACAAGCACAAGCACAAACACACACAGATGCACACCGGCAAGGTCACTCACTTACTCGCTCAGCAGCAGCAACAGCTAATGACCATTTACCCGGCTAGCGGGGAGGGAAGAGAAGATAAAGAATAGAGGAAAAGATAGCTGCTAAAAAGAGACCAAAGAGCTGTGAATCGGTCAGTTGCCAGCAGTGTGTATTTTATATTTAGTGCTCTTTGCAGCTAGCAGTGGGGAGCATCTTAGGAGTAGTTCAGCAGCCAAACTAGTAGAGCGATAGGGGAAAAAGGATGCTGCTGGTGCGGCAGCGTCTGCCAAACTGAACAACAAAAGTAGAAACGAGTTTGATTGTTTAATTGTGTGAATCATCATCGAGGCTTTTCTGGCACCGGAACAGCCACCACCACCACATGGTCGCTGTCAAGTGCACGACACTAGTGGTGGTGGTAGTGGCATTTTCGCTGTTCAAATCGATAAAAATCGTGTGCCAGTCAACATTCTCTTTTTTTCGCTCTTTCCCAAGTCAATTGATTTCACCCATTTAGAGTCAACAACTACAGTACTGCACTACTGCCTGAAGTGGCTGACTGACTGACTGGTAAAACCAAGCAAGAAAAAAAGAAAAGAAACTGTAGACGCAGCAAAAGACACTATCGGCAAATCGGTGTCAATCACACGCACACTCCCCAACCACAACCACCGGCACCACTCAAAATCAGCAGCAGCAGATGCATCTATCTCCCAATGTTAAATAAAAAAATCTTCCTGCGACAACGGCTGTGCCTCAAACACAGGCGCCACACTCAACACTCAGCAATCACAACAGCTGATAATTAGCCAGCAGTGAACTTGACGACTTGAGAAAGGGAGGAGGAGAGAGAAAGAGAGAAAATGATGCTACACTTGCAGTCACACACATGATGACAGAGAGATGGTTAATGCGGACAAATGCTTTCCCCGTCGCGACAGCGCAAAAAGCGAAAAGTGATGTCACATCAACGACAACGGCAACAGTACCGCAAATGTAAACAGCAATTTAACCTAATTAACTGCCCGGAAATGGGACAATGCTTCAGTGCCCGTCAATGCAGCAGGAAAATGGCAGCAGTGATGACGGGACAACACGACCGACGACATACGCAGGCAGCCCATGTCTGGTATGTCTGGTCTGTCCGGTAAAAGAGAGAAAAAAAAGAAGAAAAAGACAATTGACGACGACAAGAGCAGGAGCAGCAGCAGCGAGAATCGAGTACGATGGCCACACACTGGAGAGGCAGACAGGACAGTAGACAGTGGACAGACAAAATTGCTGCCTGCCAAAAAGCGCAAAAAAGGAGAGGAAGGAATGAAAGAAAGCGTCTGCTCTACTCCGTCGAGATTGCTGGTTGCCAGTGTGCTGACGTTGACGCTGATGCCAATGGCGCCAAAACCAAAGTATCAAGAGTAGGAGACAAACAAAAACAGTACGGCACGGCACTGCGTGCAGTGGGCAAAAAACAACAACGACGACAACAACGACGACAGTAGGACAGTCAGCAAAACACATCAGCAGATTCGGCAGAAGCAGCATTTGAAGGAAGGAAAAAGAAGAAGAGCTGTCGGCTGTTTTGCCGTGCTCTTCCTTTGGGTGTGCAGCTTCCATCGGCACTGGTTGATGTGTTGTGTTTGGGCCGCCGACTCTTTCCCTTCCTCTACCACCACCGCCATCATCATCACATATTGCCTCAATCAATCAAAATAATCTCACTATAATCCGTCATTAGAGTGCACCGCCACCCAGCGCGGCAGCGGCGGCGGCGGACAGTACAGAGACAGAGACACAGAGAAGGATACCGCTTTCGGCGATTTTTCGCTTAGTGCAGGAGTGGGTAAACTTTTCGCTGTTTCTTTTTCTTTTGCCCCTTTCACCTTTTCTTCTTCTTTTCTTTGGGTTGATCTTGTTGACTTTTGGATTAGGCGATTCAAGAAAAGACGATTCAAAGTGATTTTTTCGTTTGTGTGCTGCTGCTGCTGCTGCTACTGTGCCAACTGGCAAATCAATAAGCCAATTGAGCCCCTGCAAATGGAAAGTGGATGGCAAGGGAATGGCAAAGCACATTAGCAGCAGATCACCCAACAGTGGCAATCAGTGGTGGTGCTCAAAGTGATGCCCTTTTCCAGTTTGCGCTTCTCTTTTTCTGATAGGGTGTCAAAGTGAGAACAGCCAGTGCTAGTGCCAGTGCAGTGGGCTCAGTTGGCACAGTTGAACAGGAGGAAAAGAGGAGGAAAAACGCCAGCACTGCAAAGCCATCCAAAGCGGCGGCAGCAGCAGCATCAGTGCAGTGTCGGCAGAGCCACCCAAATTGGCAGTAATATAAACAAATAGACAGAGTAAGAGAGAGAGAGAGAGAGAGAGAGAGAGAGAGAGAGAGAGAGAGAGAGAGAGAGAGAGAGAGAGAGAAAGGGAGAAAGGCCGACAATGAGAATGGGAGAAAGGGCGAAAATTCAGCATTAATAGATTCTGTGTCCACTGTTTGCGGCACTGAGTGAGGCCCAGTGGCCGGCAGAAACGACAGCAGAGGCGCAAAGCTCCTTTGTTTTGCCGCCGCCGTCGCCGTTTGGTCCCAGTGCACATCGATTTGGCTGCATAATTCAAAGCGCAAGGAAAGAAAATGGGCACTACCAAAGAGGCACTATCGCCACCAGTGGCATTTAATGGAGGCTGCTACTGTACATTTATTTGTCCGTTTGTCCGTTTGCCTGTGTTTGTGTCAACGATGACAATGACACGAAGAAGAAGAAGGAGAAGGAGAGATGCACGAAAATGGCAGCTAATTTTAAATAGTGCATTCGCAGCACCAAGCTCAGGGCACTGCCGATTAGCCGGTAATGGACGACCAGTGTGCGTTTGTGTTTGTCTATGTGTTTGTGTGCAGGGCGGCAGACACAAATTGGCCGAAGATTAGCAGCCCAAAGAGGAGAAGAAGAGGTGCCCGAGGAGAAGGAGGAACAAATTAACACACAAAGTAGAAGAAGTAGAAAAGAAAGGAGAACAAACAGCACAAAAGAAAAGGAGCTCCCTGCTGAAAAAACGAAAGAATGTCCACTGCTGGCAGACGTGCAAATGAGAGCAGTAGTGGAAAAAAAGGAGAAGAGAGAAACTGTATTAATAGAGTAGATCTCCGCCGACGTTAGAAAGTCAAGCTGATTAGTGGAAAATTGGTGGCCAGTGTCATTAGTGCGGGAGTCTGTCTAACTGTCTGTAAGTGTGTCTGGTTGCCCTCTTCTTCTTCATTGCTTGCCCGCAGCTGTCAGAGTAATGCGCCACTGCTTTGCATCACCATCAATGCAGTTAGCAGTGACTTGGCGCAATGAAGGAGGCTCACTGTAGCCTTTGAAGAAGGAGCAGTAGCAACAGCCAAAAAGTAAGAAGCCAAAAAAGAAAGCAGAACGCCGAAAACCCAAACCAAAAAATAATGCAGTGTGGAGGGAAGGAAAAGTAAGTGAAAAAAAAGTAAGAAGAGAAAGCACTTTTCGAGTATTGGAAATGACCAATGAGTCAATCGATATTAGCATAATGGTGTGAGTGCTGTGTCTGCACAGACAAGCACAAACAAGTCACCCAATGCTCAGTGAATTCATCCACTGACCGACCGACCGACCGACTGTCTGTAAGCTGAGCCACCGACTCACTGAGGATTCTCGGGCAATTCTCGTCATGATCATTGCACAGAAAGTGAGAGAGCACTGATTCATGATGCGCCAAGGAATAGGGCCAGTGATGAAAGTTGTGGGCCACCGACAAACAGCAACGTTGCAAGGGCAGCAGCAGCAGCAGTCCACTTGAGCAGTCCATGATGCAGTCGGATGAAAAGGATAGAAAACAGAGAGGCACCACTCTCACCACCATCGAGCCCCACTCGTCAATTACCGTTCGGGCAAATGAATTGCTCGCGCCACTGATTAGCAGAGCAATCCGGTTATGGTAATTACAGCAACAGCAGCAGTGCCAAATGGCTCTGCACTCTGTGACCGTCTCAGAAGCCTACTGACGCCAGTTTTGTTCGTCTGCCTCACTCTGTGTATACTTTTCCCGGCAAGTGTGGCCGTTGATGGTGAGCCATGTGCGAAAAAGTGCAGTGGTGAATAGCACTGAAAGGGGATAACCGTATCACCACCGTCTGAGCCCTTCTTTTTCTCTCTCTCATTTACTGACTTTGAACTTGCCCCTCATTAGCAGTCGCACGGCGGAGAAGAGTGGCAGTGAGTAAATGAGCAAGTCAGTCGGTAAATGAGGGACAAGCAAATACAAGCTTAGACAACAGATACATAACATAACATATCACAAAGACGATGAGGTGGGGGACAGCACGGGTGTAAGATCTAATTTTGGGCTGACTAACTGTTTTTTTCTGTCGCAAATATTTTTACTGCGCAAAAACAACCGCCGTTTAGGAGGCAGCAGCAGCAGCAGCAACGTCCTTAAAAGTGGGCTAAAGTCGACGCTGCAAACAACCAAGTACTGCTGTTGTTTACTGCTACAGAGAGTCTGCTGTATTGCACAAACATCATTTACGGTGGCGGGGTCGTAAATTATGGAAAGTCATTAAAATAAACAAAGCTGAAAAGCACAGAAAAAGGGGAAAAGAAGGTAAAAAGAGCATGTGCTCCACCTACCTCGAGTCAATGTTGTTCAGCTGACCAAGCGACAGCGTCGGACGGGTGGAATGAGAGATGAGGTGCTGCTGATGATGGTGATGGGGGTGATGAGGATTAGGTGAATTACTGCTGTTGCTGCTTTCAATGCCGATGCCATGCTCCAGGCGGACTAGTTCCAGCATGCGCTGAAGATCGACAAAACTGTCCTTGCTGGCATTTTTGTTCAGCTGAGCACCTGAAGTGGCCAGAGCAAGTGAGAGGCCATTGGTTAGACTGACGTTGCTGTTGTTGTTGTTGTTGTTGTTGCTATCGTTGCCATTCTGTGACAACTGTTTGCCAAAGTTCTTTTTTCGATTTTTCAGTGGTCCTTTTGGCTTTCGCCGATTTGCTGAAGAGGCCTGTCCACCGCCGATGATACGAGATTGCTGCTGTTGTTGTTGCTGTTTTGTTGGCTGATTAGTGTAGTCAGAGTTGGCGGCGTTGAGAGGGGCTTTCACCAGGCGCAGTGCTGGAATTGCTCCATTGTCGCCGACTGTGTCGTAATCGTTCAGTTGAGCGGCGGCACCACCACCAGGTGGAAAGTGATTCACTGAGGAGAAAAGGAGAAGCAGAAAGCTGATCAGTAAGAGGCAGAGGAGACAAAGGCGGTAAATGTCAATGGTGCACTGTTTGGAAGTGGCTGTCAGGTGGTGATGATACTGCTGATGACCACCAGACTTAGTCTCTGTCCTCGCATCTCTGACCAGCAAATTAGAACCGTGCAGGCCAGTTCTTCTGCCAAGTAGCTGCTGATGCTGTTGCACTGCCACCATCATTATCACCAACGGCAGCAGTAGCAGCACTTGTGCTCAGCCAATCAAGCCAGCAGTGAAAAAAACTGTGGCAATCGTGCACTAGGCAAAAGGAAAAAAGAAATGCCTATGACTACTCGCGCCTCACTAACAGACCGACTCTAAGTGAAATTGGCAGATTAGCCATCAGCTGAGAAAGAGAAAAAGACAGAACTGAACAGAACTGAGCTGAGCTGAGATGAGCTGAGCTCCAAGATTAGCCAAGCGGGGAAAAGGAAAGGAAAAGCAGTGAATGCAGTGAATGAATACGGCGGTTCTGTTCTGTTCACTTCTGGGCACACACATTTGTGTGTCACTGTTGAGAAAAGTGAGAGGAAGAGAGAGAGAGAGAGAGAGAGAGAGAGAGAGAGAGAGAGAGAGAGAGAGAGAGAGAGAGAGAGAAGATAGTCAGGCAAAGGAAGCGAATGGCAATTCGCACATCGCAAGTGTCGACAGTGAGAATGGAGTGTATTTATAGCGTACTTAAGATCTGTGCTCGCAAAACGTTCATCAATGGAAAGCACAGAACAGGAGTGCACGGTGAAATGGTGGTAAAAAAATAGCAAACACCCAAATAATAAAAATAATATTCTCTTCGTCAACCAAGGTAATAGCGAGCTGGCTCACTTTGAGCTATAAATGGGTTGCTCTGGTAATACTAGCAATTCTGATGCCGATGACGATGAGATTAGAGCAGAGAGTTTGCAGAGAGACTGCTAAAACTAAACTAACTGAAGAAAAAAAGTGAAACGCACCAGAAAAAAAGAAGAAAAAAGGAAAGAGGTGCTTTCCCAAACATAAACCCAATCAAGATGAGCTAAATGTTTTGAGCAAAAAGGAGTGAAGAAAAAGAAAAAGAAATGCAATCATTTTGTTGCAACACTTTTTTATTATAAAGCGGTGTAATAAACCGATTTCTCTTTCGACTCCTTGTGATTGAGAATTTCTATCTATCGTTTCTTTTATTTTGCCAAAAGGCTTCAGCCAAACACTTAACAGTTTTTGCTGTTGTTCAAAGAACTCGGGTGATGCACTGCAAGTTGACATTGAGCAAACATCAACAGAACCCAAACTGTCTGACTGTTTAGAGAAGGACGGGAAAGTTGCAAAGTTGTGCGAATTCTTGGTGACAACAATAGGGGCTCACCACAAGCACCAAACAGCACTAACATTGTAACAAACAGACAAACAGAAAAAAAAGAGAGACAAGACAAGACAGAGCAAACAGTTCATCATCATATGGTTTGTGTCTGTTTAACTCATCCGTAGCAGCAGTAAATCAAAACAAGAAGATGAAGGCTTCAGAACAGTAGAACTGAAGAAGACACTAGTGCGACAGTCCATCTTGTTGTTCAGAGTCTTCCGTTGCTGCTGCACTCACACTGTGTTTTTGTGTCAACTGACAAAACAGCATCAGCAGTGGACATGAACAGTGGCACGCATTTAAATATAATTTCAGTCGGGGAAAAGGGCAAGGAGCATCGCACAAAGGAGGAAGTAGTAAACTGTTTGTCGTCATCTTTGTCCTTCCTTTGAACTCATTATTGCCATGGCTGCTGCTGCTGTTGCTGTTTCAGCATTGAAGCATTTTATAATAATTTGTGTCTTTCGGTGGAATATTCTTCCTCCTCCCTTAAAGTCCACCACCGTCATCACCACTGTCTGCTACAAACAGCAGTAATAATTCTCCTGTCGACAACAGCTAAAACAATCCTGTGCCAGAGTTTTGCGTTCCCCAGTCTAATCGGCCTTACTACTTTGCAAGCAAGCATTCACCTAAACGGCCGCCATTGGAAGAAATGTAAAGGAAGAGAAAGGAAGAGTAAAAAAGAGAGAACGACTGTTATTTCTCTTAGCGCATCTTAGCTCATTTCGTCCACCCGACTGCACCGTATGTGGCCGAACGCAGAGGCAAAGGAAACGAAGGGAAGCACTACAAGAGACAATCAAGCAGTAGACGACCACCTCCTGCTGGGCGCCCACATTCACCAAAGACAGAACACAGCCACTGACGTCCCAAACTTCTGTCAGGTTTTAGTCTTTTCGTTTAGAATCTTTTGGCATTAGTACCCCGTCACACGAAAAAAATCCTTTTCTTTGACGTGTTTTGTAGCCAAACAAAACTACATTTAACACTTACCTCTAGAATGTGCCTGCTCCGCTCTGGCGACGTCATCAAGCGCCGGCTCATCCGCTAGATCATCGCCGTCATCGTAGGCGGCGGCTGCATTTGCAGCAGGTCCGTTGTTCACCGCTTGATTCAGCGGACTGTCGACGGCATTACCGTAGTTCGCCTTTTGATGTACTGCTGCTGCATCCGCTTGCTCTTCCTCAAAGTCCTCCTCGTTGACGTCTGCCGTCTCCTCCAACGGAGAAAGCTGCTGTTTTCTCCCACGTGTCTGAAAACTGACAGGCTGAAAGATGTGATTTGCCGCCGCTGCACCAGCGGCAAAGGCGTCCTCAAAGATGCCCAGTTGCTGTGGTGGTTGTTCCTGCTGTTGCTGTTCACCCTCTGGGGCACTTCTTCGGGCGAGAAGCTGATCATGATCAACTGCCTCTGCATCAGCAGCAACGCTGGTGTCCTTCACCTTTGTGTTGGCGGCAACAGCGGCAGCAGCAGCGAGGTGCTGGCGCCACTTTGACTGCCAAAAGCTCGACTGCTTCTGTTGTTGTTGTTGTTGTTGTTGTTGCTGTTGTTGTTGTTGTTGCTTCTGATTTTCCGAGAGATTCTGAACCTGCCCAGAGTTTGCACCACTCTGAACTCGGGCGAGAAATCGACGCCGTTGTTGTTGTTGTTGTTGATGTCTAACAGGACTTTCTGCAGAAGTGGAGATTGTTGCCGAGGTGAGGAGGGCGGAAGGGTTGGAGGTGGTGATGACTGATGATGGCGGGATGGTTGAAGAAAATGACTTTGGTTTCCACGTATCTCCATCATTGGGCGCTGACTGACCATTGTAGTTAAGTGAGCTGTGCAGTGTTCAAAAAAACAAAAAAGTTAATCCAATAAAAAAGACTCAAACTTTTTAGAAGACAAAATCACTAACCGGTAGATTGAGGATGCGTCGAGGTTGGTGGCGTCGGGCACGCCGGTGACTAGCGGTGAGATGGTGGAGTTGGTGGTGGTCAGCACCAGAAAGGTGGTGAGGAAGGCGCAGGTGAGGGTGATGAGGAGCACCAGAATTCGCTCCTTCAGGCGCATTCGCCGGAGGAAGCAACAGGCGAAGTGCATTGGGCCGACCGAGGTGCAGTGAGCACTGACACTGGCGAGACACTGCAGAGCGAAAATGCTTCTGCAGTGGACCAGTGTGCACTACTGCTGCTGAAGATGAATTTGTGTTGTCAGGAGAAGGAGGAAGATTGCTGCTGGAAAAAAGATGTCAAATGGAAATTGGTTTGTTGCTGATTCAGGTATGTTCAGAAGAGAGCACTGTTGTTGCTACTGCTGAGAGGCACTGTGATTGCCAGCAGTTGTGGTTGCTGTCAAAACTCCACAGGCGACCAGCACCACATACCACTTCTTCTTCTTCAGTGCTGCTTCGATGACCACCTCTGCTCATTTTTGCAAAAAGAGCAAAAATGTTTTCAGGATTTTTGGGTGATCTTCAGCTAAAAGGTTTCTTTTTCTTCTCTACAGGTGAGATTGAACAAAATAAAAGAAGGAAAAAAAAAGGAAAAAAGGTTAAGCACAAATATTGAATGAAATGAGAACTGGTGTTTAGTTAGTTAGGCAGAAAGTAAATGAGGCTTTCAGTCATGCAAAGGAGCGATGATCAGCACTGTCAGACAGTTAGAAGAAGCAGTGAAAATGAGTTCATTGCGTCTGCAAAGTACGCTAAGTAGCTTGTCTCGTGTGCCACTGACAGTTGTTGGCAGTGGCAGTGGCAGTCAGTTCAGTTCATGCTTCGCTGTTAGTAAGTGAAGTGATGATCAGTGCCACCGATCAGTGAAGCACTGATTGACACACTAGAAAGTGAGTTTCATTGCACAACGGTGAGCTTTGCTGTTTCTGCTGCTGCTGTTGTCTGCCTAATTGATAAGCAAATCGGAGATAAAGCAGTCTAGGCAAAAACACCAGACAGTGGCAGCACAGTGGCAAAAAAGGACTAAAATGGCTGAAAAGAAAAGAAAAGTTGTCTCAGAAAAAACGATTTGGCAATTGGCTATGATTTCGACGACACAAAAGACGGTTTTTGAAACGTGTACACAACCCAGAAAAAAGCGCTGAGGTAAGCAAAGACAGTTCCCAACGCGTCTCTGGTCAGAGGCAGAAGCCAGCATGTGTGTTCAAATAAATAAGTTGATTTTTGTGAAAATAAAGTGCAACCCTCCGTTTTCTTTTATCTTTTTTACTGGAAAGAGTGCACCAGATATAAAAAAAGACAAAAAAGAAAAATTGCTAAATTGTCAAAAAAAAGATACAGTGAGTGCGTGATTGTGGTGAGTCGCTTTGCGTGAGTTTATGTGACGGCCCCAGCAACATCATCATCATCTGACAACAAATAATGAGAAGAATATGAAGAAAAATATGGAGTGAAAAACAATTCTAAAACAGAGTAATAAAAAAATTGACAAGAAATGCAAGAACATTTTTAAGATAGATTCAGAGAGGACTGTTTAAGAAAAGAAGTGCAGTGCTCGCTTTTTAGTGAAGTGCACTAATGCAAAGACTAGTGCTTCAACATCAGCACCAGCATCATTTTGTTGTTTGTAAATCAATTTACATCTATCTCACATTGTGTAATGTATACATGTGTTTGTATTTGTGGTATGAATGTGAACAAACACAAAAGCAAATAAATTATAAACTTGAAAAATGCATAAAGGGATAAAAAAAAGAAGAAGAAAAACAAAGCTAACAGCAATAAGGTTATTATCTGTAAGTACAAGTGCACCAGAACAGCATTTCAACCAATGCAAATTGCCGTTTTTTTCCTATTCTTTCCACAATACATCTGTTTCAATATAATGATGCTAATGTAGAAGAATCAAATTCTCAAAAACACAGCACTCTACTTCAGCTTGCCGATTCAGAAAAAACAAGTTCAGATTTGCCAATCAACTCGTGCCGCTCTCGTTTTCTCTTTCTTTCATTTCTATCGTTATTAATAATGAATGCACCTAGTTGGCCTTGGTGCCTGGGTCGATCATAATCAGCAGAATTGAACGAAACAGAACTTTCAGCGACAGCAACAGCAGCCAATGTAGACAAAACACAGACGCACAACTCAATTAGAAAGAAGCCTCAGCAAAGAAAAACTGGGGGGAATAGAACAGCAACGCCAAAGAAGAAAAAATAGTGAACCAATGGGGATTTGGCCCACTTTACCAATGTGCCATCACGCTGGTGTGTGTGTGCTAAAACCAACAACAACAGCAGCAGCAGGTCAAAACCGAGTCTCCTCTTCAGAGCGCTGTCTATCCATCTAAATAATGTGTTCTCAAAACGGGGTGAACACTGTACATAGACAACAAATGCACCGACATTACAGCTGCTGGTGTCTTACGTTATGTTCTATTATGGAGATTGGAGGAGCACACACTACCAAAATACCTCTTTTCATTCTGCTGCTGCTGTTGCTGCTGTTGTCTTATCGAAGTCTTTGATAGCATTAATATTTATTACGGCTGCCTTGCAGAGTGAGTGGAGACCTGCATCTGCAGGCTTTTCCCTTTCCATTTCTCTTTTTTTCTCTATCTACTTTACCGGTGATTGATTTCTCTGGCAAATTGAAATCAGCCGTGAAGCAGTCATCTCTTGTTTTTGTGACTTTAGCTCCAGCTCTGGTGGTGGTAACTGATCAGAAAAAAGAAAAAGACGCCCAAAGAATGAACGCCGAGCGTCTCCCATCAATAGCTTTCATGCTTAATTGCCACCTGAGTCTGTTGCTGCTGGAAATGGTCGTGAGGCAACGAGTGAAAGAAACAGATAGAACTCGGCAGTCTTTTTGTTTGCAAGTGTGTTTGCTTCTGAGTGTCACAATTTTTTTGACTGTTGTTTGAACAGTGCATTATTGAGAGAATGGATGGAAGAAACTCGACCATCAGATCAAAGAATGATAGATCACATTCACAGAGCAATCACAAAAAAACAGCAAGGGAGAACTATATCAGCCACACTGTAAAATTGGAAGAACGCTGCCATTCGTTTGCCAATCGATGTCAATTTCCAGCATAAAAAAGGAAGTATAACAAGGTAATCTGATCTGGCAAAGTGGCAAAGAGCAATTGAGAAGTGCCGCAGCCGAGATGACGGTAGTCAGACAGCACTGTCACTTTCCAAACTATCAGTCTATTTTCTATTTATTTGAGATCTTACTACGGCTTTCCTCTACTCTCCTTTCTTTGGAGTTCACAATTGAAAGTGGTGCACCCAACAACAAGAGCACTAAAGCATCACCGAGTAAAATGAGCACTAGGAGAGTAAGATCCTTTGTAAATTGAATTCACCATTGGCTGAAATGTAAATTGCCAGTAACAGTGTACAGTGTTGCAGTGTGCACAGTGATAAAACCGTGCAGTGTAGCACAGCAGCAGCAGCACTACTAAGAATGATGGAGGAAGTGAAAGAGAAGAAGAAGGAGAAGATTCGCATTCGATGATGATGCATGGCTGCGTGCCAAGTGCTCGCTTGTTACACTGAGGACTCTAAACCCAAAAAAAGAGACAGACAGAGCAAACACATCTCACCCAACTGCAATGGGGAAACCTGCCTGCCTGCTGGTGGCCAATTTTTGTTCGTTTCTTTTAATGACAGCGACGCTGCCAGCAAACAGAGAAAAAGAAGAAAAGTCAGGCACGCACTACAACTCAACTTGGCTGAAGTACTACCCAAAAGCAGTCGCAAAGAGCTCTAATTGGCAATTGCCTAATGTCAAACAGGTGCCGAATCAGAAGAAAAAAGGCTCAAATAAGTTCAAACAAATACCACCAAGTCCAAATTGCACTATAAAACAAAAAGTTTTACTAATAAGGATGCAATGGCAAATGTGACTAACAGAAAGTTTTCTCTCAAACGATCAAACAATGTCAACTGTAGTTTTTTGTAAAAAAGTTAAAGTAAAAAAACAAAACATGGCAACAAAACGGAGCCAGCACAGAAAGAGCTTGAATGTCATTTAGCAAAAAAATTGTCGCGAATGATGAAAATGGAAACATGAAAAAGAAAAAAAGAGTGCTGCAAAAAAAGTAGTCTACTGCAAAATCTTCTTTTTTCTCCTTCTTCAAAGTGCTTTTTAATATGCTTTTAATAATTAATAAGCCTTTCTTTAATAAAATGATGTTTTATTAATCACCAGCGGCAGCAACAGCAAAGCCTGAATGAATGAACGAATGGCGATGCAAGTAAAAGCGGGTGCTTCCTAAGAATGTTGCACAAAAATGAGCTTCACCGTCGTCGATAATGTCAACTCTTATTAGGTTCCTTGCACCCTAGGCACCTGTACACACACAGAAAATGTGTCCACGTATGATTGCATATGAGTGTAGTGTTTGAAAGCAAATGCTGCAGTACACACTCGTCTAAATGCAAATGCTCAAATGCAGTGCAGCTGCACTGAGACAAATCAGAACGAAAAAATGAAGCAGTCAAACTGAGGCGTCAATTGGAACAAAAACATGAAAGTGGACTACCACTACTTGTCTGCTTTTTGAAAACAAAAAAAAGGTGAGAGTAGCGTAGAGTAGTCAATTACGAAAAATGGAGAACAAGGTTAGACTTGTTTTGGTGGCAGTGATGATGATGATGAGGTGGCCATCATCTTCTTTTTAAGGCACCTCACTGCTCCGGTACTGATGCACTAGTCCACATTTTCTGGAACAAAGTATTCCTTTTCTCCAACTATTAGAGACACATCTCAAACGCAGAAAAAGAGAGTCAAGTAGGTGCACCTACCTTACCACCAACTTTGTCAGAAGCACACATTTGGAGCATAGGGAAAAAGCTAGAAACTATAGACTAGAGATAGACTGTACAGCATTAGCAATAGGAGCAATGTGTTGATGTTGATTAAAATCAAATAATCATCCTCCTTTTCATTTTCACTCACACACACAAACACTCACCGACACTTGGCAATTCCGCTCACGAAACACTAATATAAAAAGATGGCCGCACTCAGTCGGCAGTGGAACAGTCTGTCCGTGTTTGGTACACTCTATGGGTAAGCTATGTGGACGGCGACGGAACAAAAAATCTCAAATGGCAAATCAAGAGGAGACACTTGAATCAAAAGAAAAAGAAAAGAAGAAAGCGTTGGAGACGAGGCGGCAAAGGTCAGTCTTAATAGGCTCCGGATGCAAAAAGATGAGATGCGCCCGAGTGGTGGGTGCAGTGGCAGTGACTACACAGTAGCCAACGGCAAACAACAGATAAAGAAAACGGTGAAGAAGAAGAAGGCAAGGATGCACTGCCCAATTAGCAACAATTAGGCGAATTGAAGTGAGAGAGGGGAGAAAGAAAAAGAAAGAAAGAGAGGGAACAAACGAATGAATGCCAGTGCCCAAACTGAATGAACAAATGTGCCACTGTGTCCACTGTGCACTGGAGGCACTTGGCTAATTGAATCACTTCAGTGCCACCGACAAAGCGAGTTTTCAGCAGCAGTAGTGCAAGCACACATCAACAATCGATTTGAGCTTCTGCTGCAATTAGCGAGCAGAAGCCTAGCTCCTGAGCAAAAGCAACGGTGAGTCACCATCAAAGAGAATCTAGATAGATAGATCACCGGAAGAAAAATGAACACCATCACCAGCAGCAGCATCTGTGCCCGATCAGAATTCTAAGCAGTTGCAGTAGCATTACATTAGTGCTACAGAACTAGGCAATGGAGAAATAGAAAATGGACAGTACACTGCTACTTCTGTTTTTTCTTTTTTTTACTGAATACATTCTCTCTCTTTCTTTGTGCACCACTATTCTGTGAACACCGACAAAAATGACCAAAGAAAACGGAGGGAAGAGAGAAAGAAGACAGATAGGAAGACACGCTGACAACAACAACAACAACAAGATCAGGCAGACAGGCGTAGAATGGCCACGGCACTTTTATATCATTTTATTATTATTCAACAGCATCAGCAACTTTAGCAACAACCGTCAAATTGGCGAGACGGACAATTCAAGAAGAGAAGAAGGAGAAGGAGAAGAAAGGTCATCAGCAGCAGCAGTAGTTGATGGTCGAGGACGGCGCGTGCAGGGCGCGAGTGACAAATTGCAGCTAATGAGGTGCTGGCGGCGGGCAATTGTCTGCAACAGCAGCAGCACTAGCTAGCCACTGGCCTACTTGTGGACCTGCCAACCAACAACCACCCAACCAGTCAACGAACCGGGCATGCTTGTCTTCACATTCACATTCGCATTCGCATTCATTCACTGCAGCACACACAATAATGCGCCTCGCTAATTTGGTGATGAACACACACACACAGGCGAGCCTAATTTGAATTGGCCCGTCAGCAGTCACAGTGGTCGCCAAGTGCATTCATCAAGTGTTCAAGCAGTGTTAGCTTTGGCGCCTCTTCACAAGCGCCGGTATTTTCTTGTTTGTCCGTCCGTCTGTCTGTCTGCCTGTCTGTGTTCAACTAGCCCATAAAGCACCGAGCAGTAGGGGAAAAGAAGAACACAAACAAACAACCCAAGAGAAACTACAAAGAACGTTGCTGAAACAAGGCAGGCAGGCAAAGGACACACACACTTGGGAATCACACTTGGCGTCCACTGTTCTGCATGGCAGAATTGGCTCCTGCTTTTGCTGTTCTTCTTTATCGTTTCGCTCGAAAGCTAGCGAAACGAGTGTGAACTACGACCACCACCACCAAAGGGTACGGTTGGTCAGTGGGAACAACACATGTAGCTAGGGGAAATGAGAAAAAACTAAACAGTAGAAAAGGGGAAAATGCAAAGAGGACACTGATGGACACGAACAAATGGACCCACTACCACCAGCTACTACTAGACTGAACTCAATTTGCCTCTGCGGTTGGTCATGGTGAATCACATACACACTTTGGAGACACCGTGTAGCCCACAAGCGACAGAGTTGCAACAATGGCATTAGGCAAAAGGAATGAGGAGCAGAGTGTTTCAGTTCAGCTCTAAAGAACTCGCACGCAACGATTCAGCCAGTCACTGAATCAGCAGCAGCACCAGCGGCGAAAGATGAAAAAGATGAAAAAAGATGCAGTATAAAGGCTAGTCAAGTGGAAGTGAGCAGCTGAGCAGTTGAGCTAAGCTTCAGCTCGGTGCAAACTGAATTCTTTCATTTCTCATGCAAAACACACGACCCGATTTAAAATGCAAAAATTATTATTAAATTCTCGCGTTGCTGTGCAGTACAGTACAGAGTGCTTGCACTGCAGAGAGCAAGCCTCATCTCGGACCAAATTAATTCCATCTGGCTGACTATGTGGCTCGGAACAGGGAGCAGTAGCAACCAGGACTCTGTCACTTAAAATGGAGGAGTATGCGGAAAATGATGAAAAAGAAGTGGGTTTGTAGAAGACAGAAATTGAAAGACAGACAGGCAAACCAGAAATCGCCCAAAAGAAGCACTGAAGCCAGGAAAAAGACCGACCACACACTGCAGTGGCACACAAAGGACAGACTCACACACAAGAGCAAACTTCCATTTTCCACTGCAAAGTGCATTTAAATTAGTTCTTCAGCTTCCACGTTGACAGAGTGACAAAGTCAAAGTCAGTTGACAGATCTGGTCTAAAAGAAAGGAAGATTTGCATTGGCTGAATAAGAAAAGAAGGAGAAGCAGTCACATCAGCGAAAACGGCCTGATGTCATCAGAAAGGGCACAAAGGGCAGCACAGTGACAGCAAAGAGCAAAGTAATTGCGGTGTAATTAAGAGCACACTGTGTGCTGTGCTGTGCTGTGCACTGTCCTCACGCGCTGTCCTATCATTCAAGTGCAAAGTGCAGATCAGCCACAGATAGAAAAGAGTGTTGTCCTGTGAGTGATGAGTGATTCCTTTCCTTCCCTTTCTGGTTCTCAGCCTGTCTCCCCCCGTTACGCCTTTCAGATAACAATTGACCTGGTGCTCACGATGGCTCTATCCTCACTGCACCTCTTTCATCACTGGATCGGCACAGTTGGCTATTTGCATTTTCCTTTCTTTCTTTTGTCTCGCCAGCAGATGAGCGGTGCTATTTAGCTGCTGCTTTAGTGCTAAAGCTAAAGCTAATGGTCACACTTAGGGCGCTTTTTTCTTCAAGACACAATCACACTTGCTGCTGTACAACAGCAACAGCACAAAGCCATGCGCTCGAGTGGAAGAAAAACAATCAATTTCTTTCGCTTTTTTCTACGTTTTTTCGTTTCTGAACACTGACTTTGACTTTGTGTAGTGTGACTAAAACAATCGACCAATCTACTTTCTTTAGAGTTAAACTGGTGCCAAACTTTGAGTGTAGAGTGCTGTGTAACTTAGCACCCAAGGCTATTTTAGTAAAAAAAGACAAAGTTAGAGTTTACTAGTACGTTGGCCAAATAAAGCAGGAGAAGCAGCAGGAACAACGCCTCAATCCAAAAAGGGAACTCCAAAATTTTACCCCTTCTGTTTCCTTTTTTGTCATTAATTCGATTTTGAGGAACATTCCCTCTCATTTCAACAAGAACAAATGAATGAACGGAACTCTGCCATTCTTTAAATTTCACATCACTGAAATTCTTCATTCATTTTAAGCAGACAGCAAAAAACAAGTAGACAAGTAGGACAAAAAAGTTTAAAAATTAATTAACATCAACTTGACAGTGGTGGCGGCGGCGGTGGTGGTAGATTGGCCAGTTAGAAGGAAAACGAAAAACCCCCTTTTTTTCTAAAAGTAACGACATGAACGAGAACGGGAAGCAGTTACGCGAGAGGAAAAACTTATTGCTGTTGCTGCTGCACCAGCTCCAACATGACGGAAAATCGGCGACTGCTAAAAACTAATGAGCGATATAATGAAGGAGACGAAACTGGCTGACTGCAGCCTGGCTGCCTGCCTAGGCACTGAAGACCCAGTCATCCACAGTGAGGTTAGTAATGAATGAATGAATGGAGAGATGGCAGTTGGCGAGTCAAGAAGGGGGTGAAGCAAAAACGGGGGGCAGCTCGGCACTTGAAACGGACGCCGCCGTCGCCGCCGTCATCGTCTTTGCTGCTTAATCAAAAGGCAAACTTGCGCTCGCAAGCGCGGAATTTACACACGCGAATAGATTGATGAAGAAGAAATAATTAATTTGCCCGATAGAACGGGCAGAATGGGGACAAAGACGGTGAAAGAAAAAGAAAGAGGAGAAAGGGAAAAGTCGAAACAGAAAAGTAAAACGACAGTTCCCCAGTGCAGTGCAACGCTTCGAACGCATGAAACCTTGATGAAGCACCGAGATCGGAGAAAGTGATATTAAGGGCAATGATGCTGCTGATGCTGATGCTGTGACACATCAGCAGAAAGGGCAGATAATGGGCCAAATGAGTTAATGGAACACCTCGGCATTGACGTCGACGTCGGTGGTTGTCTGCATGCTGTTTTGCGTCGGGTCACCAGACGGGGATTACCATCACTACCACCACCAGAGAAGATGGCAGTGCCGGGAACGGCGTGCGACAAGACAACAGTAGCACAGTGTTTAGATGTCAATTTCCGCCACGTTTGTGATGAGGAGAAGAAGGCATCTCCGGCACCACCAGGCGACACTGGAAAAGCAGCACCACTGGGCAGGCAAATTAAAAAGTAGAGCAAAAGGAAAAAACAGACAAGAAAAGGAAAAAAAGGAAAAGATGTGGAGGAAGAATGCAGTATCAGCATTGGCTGGCAAGTGATGCACGCACACCGAGTGGCAGTGGTGGTGGTGTTGGGCGCTACAAATAGACTGGTCTTGACTGCAGCAACGGAAAACTGAAGCAAGATTAGAGCTCGGTTTCTTTTTCTTCTTCTTCTTCAGTGGTGTAGTCGGCAGAGCGCCGGCAGGCAGAAAGACTACCCGCAAACAGTGTGTCTGTGACGAAGATCTGCTGCTCTAATGCCAATTTATCCAGTTAGCTCAGTAGTTTCCTACTTTTTCTACTTTCCTTCTTGCTTAGGGCACTTCAGCGCCTGGCAAATCCATATGATCTATGCACTGCACTGCGGACACAACCGATTACGTGCAACGGATGCAGCAATCAGTTTGCGTGCTCAAACCGATCGATTTAAATAGCGACAGGAGGGCACAAAAAAGAACAGCGGTGGTTAAAAAGATAGAAAAAAAACTTTAACTGGTGATAAAAACTGATCTTCCGAAAAAAAGTGGCCACAGAAAGAAGGAGCAAAAGAGGAGATCAAAACAAGATCATTGCAGATCAGATGAGAGATAGAGAGGGGCAATCAACCTGCTGCTGCTGCTGCATCAACACAGCACAGCCTTCAATCAACCAAATCACACCAATACACAACAAGCTGAGATCAAATGTCTGTTACTGTCTACTACTTGTGTGTTTGCAAACTTGCCAATTTTTGCCCACGGGGGCAGATGTCTGGCTGCTGATACCGATGATGATGATGGTGATGATGGTGATTATGGTGATGGTTATGGTGATGGCACCGGTGATGGGGCGTATGACAACCAAAACTCCAAAACCAGCCATTTTAGGCATCACACACACAGAGGACAATTGAATTTGTCAGCAGCAGTCACGGCCATCACCACCACATCACCAAAAATTGCGATCGATTGATTTGCAGAGAAAAATTCTCGTTCAGGAAAGAGAGAAAAAGAGGAAACTATGATGATTGGCAAGGTGGTAAAAGTCGTCTAGAGAGAGGAAAGATGGATTGAAAGATAAAAAGATAGAAAGATTGCGCTTCAGTGCTCCCTTTCAATCTGATGTGAGTGCCTTTGATGGAGAGTGAGAAAAGCAGATCAAAAGGCATCATCTTTCCTTTTTTTCTGAACAGTGTTGTCATTAATTGCCTGCCAAACTCTGTACGGTGGTCAGTGGTGCTAAAATTGTGTGCTTGAAGGATAGTCAATCATAAAAAATTGAAAAAAGAAAAAAAAATAGTTTTGAAACAATTATTGGCAATGACCGTCCATTGATGAGTGTCTAGAACAATTAATTAAAGTGGCAAATGGAGTATATCAACCTTTACTAAAAATAAGCAAAAAACCGAACAAATGCACAAGTACTTGCAAACTATTTTCTTTTTGCTGACTAATTGTAATTAGAATGGAGAGGATTAGTCTCAATATTACTCAAGCTAATGTCGATTACTTAGTTTGACCGCCCCTTTTTTACATAAAGAGTTTACCGTCGGCAACGAGTCTTACGAGTTTTGAAGTTTTCTAAAAGTCTTCCCTTTTTCAGTTTTTGCTTCAGCTCATTGACACACTATCCATTAACAGGATTATCAAATCACTTATCAACAATAGCCGCACTGAAAAAAACAAGAGTATCTCTAGATTTGTTCCCAAACAAAGTTAGACAGACAAGAAAAAGGCTTTTTGAGAAAGAACAGAGACAAAAAACCAGCCAGCAGTAAACAGACAAAGCAGACCAGAACAAAGTTACTGTGATCATCGATAGAGAGTTGAAATCATTTGAAAAAAATTAGTTCAAATGTACAAAAGTGTAAGCACAATCTAAGCTAACTCTGGTGTCCATCAGCCTTCTTTGATCGTAATCAAGAAGAAGCAAAATGCTTGCAAAAATAAAAAACAAAAAAAAATAAAAAACGAAAAAAACGTCAAACGATAATGGCATAGGTACCAGTGGAAGAAGCCATAACCGGCACCGCTGCACTGTTCAATTTCCTCCATCTTGTTCGGTGAAGTCGTTGTCGTGCTTTGGTGTTCATTGCAGACAAACAGACAGACAGACGAGGACTAGGATAACGATGACGACTGATTGCGCGTCGCAAATCAGCAGCAGACAGTGCAAACCGAGATCAAATCACAACAAGGGGGAAAAGAACACAACACAAAGAAACAACACACAAATAAACAGAAGAGGAGAACAAGAGGAGGCAGAAAAGGTGAAAGAGGGGGAATCAGTCAGGACAATCGTGAAGATATCTTCGGGAGAAAGAAAACTCACCAAATAGTGATCTGATTGAACCAGCCCGTACGCTGTGTTCAATGTTTGCCTCCTATTGATGGCCAGCAGGCGCAAAAACTGACCCTGTTTCTGTTTCGATTTTTGTTGTTGCTTTGTTGAGACACAGTCAGGCAGGCAGGATAGTAAAACGGTCTTGTTTTCTAACTGCAAAAATTCAGTACACTACTTCTATTACTGCTGCTGTAGCATTTGCTGTGAAAAACGTTTCCCTCACTTGCATTTAGGTAAAAAGGACAGGCATATCAATAGCAGCTCTCTGACAAATTAATTAAGGTAAAGTAAATAAGAAAAACATGACACACTTACGGGTCTGTTTCTCTTTCAATTCATTCAGCGATAAGTAGGTTGACAAATGCTATTGGTGAAATTAAAGAAAAGTATGCGCGCTTACACAAGTGATGAAGTGCTCAGGTGCCGATGACACTGTGAGTCACTGTGTTTAGGCGAACAAAATGTAGCGGAAGGATGATTCTGAAGCTAAAAACAGAGGCTGCTGTTTGTTGCAGACGATAAACAAAACAAGACAAGGAAACACTCTTCAGGAGACAAACACCATTTGCCCACTTAATGAGAGAAGCATTCTTTTTGTCTGCACGAAACATCGATCACAGGTTTCAAAGAGGGAGGGAGAGAAAAAGGACATAATACTGTGGCACTGAAGGATCAGGCGGCGAATGTCAATCACAGGACACCGCCTCACTGACATTCGACTACCGGCAATTAGTAGCGGTGGTAGACAATCGATTAGGCTGCTACCGGTGAAGAAGAAGAAGAAGAGAAGTGAAAAGGAAGTAATGCCGATGACAGGTGAGGAAAGAGGAGGAAGATGCGGCACCACCATGCCATCACCAGCACTGCTGATCAGCAACACACTTGCCGGCGTTCTTCTTCCTTTTCTTTTTTTCCGATGAAAACAAACATGTGCGCGTCTCGGTTATTCGAACAACAAGGAAACAGTAAACGTTGTTGCTGCTGCTGCTGCTGCTGGTGCAGCACATGTGCGCTGTGCAGAATTGTGCGGAACTTTATGACTTACACAGAAAGAATAAAAGAACTTGAGAGAGATGGAACGTGAGATGAAATAGAGAATTTGACAGCAAGACAGAAACAGAACAAATGGTTGGATCAACGTATTTGAGGCGCCCGGCGTGCGCGCGGAACGCTATTTGAGTGGCTGGTGTGCACACATTGCGACGTCTAGGCGCACACTAACCGAAAGAAGAGAGTAGACAAGAGAGCAGGAGGACATGAGAACGACGGCGGCGGCAGAAGCAGTATCAGACTTCGGCGACGAGGAGTAGCGACTTGCTT
>NW_027664291.1:0-15000 GCF_963455305.1 Plecotus auritus | reverse complement strand
CCGTTCACCCGCCCGGTCCGACCCGGACGGGGGGGGGCTCGCATCCCGGGCGGAACGCCACCCCGAGGACGAAACGGGCCCCGAACCGTGCCCGCGCACAGCAGACCCCGCCGCCTGCGAAACTCGGGACACGGGAGCGGACGGAGAGCCGCTCGCTCGCGGCGTGGGAGCGGGGCACGCCGTGGGGGGACGGGAGAGGCCTCCGCGACCCCAACCAAAACCCCACGCGCACGCGCCCGAACGAGCACGCGGCAACACGCCCGCACGGTAACGCAGCGCAGCGCTCCTCCGCGACGGACGCCGGCCCCCGGCCCGGCGGAACCCTCCCCCGACTCGGAGGGGGGAGGCGCGGGCCACGGTAGGGGCAAGGGCCACAAGCTGCGTCGTCGCTCGGCCCCTCAAAGTCGGTGCGCGCGAGAGGGGCCCGAGTGCACGAACGCAGAAGGCGGCTACCGAACGCGCTTCCAGAGGAGGGGCGGCGGCTGGGGGATCCGGTACCCCAAGGCACCCTCTCGGATCGCTAGAGAAGGGCTTTCTCACCGAGGGCGCGTCGTCCCCAGGCCAACGCAAACACCCCATCGGGCCCGCGAAGCCACACTTCCGTGCGACACTGGGGGCCGGGGGGGGGGGCGCTCGGGGGAGGATCCGACCTGGACAGAGTCAAGCACAGGGTACACGCAAGACACGAGCGCTCGCGATAGGGGCCGTCGAGAGAGAAGGGAGGAAGCGAGCCCGTGCTGCCTCGAGGCTCGTCCTCTTGACTCACCGGGGGCCTCGTCCACGGTTAACTAAAGAGAGCCCGCGATGCTGCGTCGGAAAGACCGGCACGACGCAAGGTAAGGAAAAAAAAGACTAACGACGACGGAAGAACAAACGGCAGCAAAAGAACTCTCACGGTCAAGCCAGCGGCCGGCCATCGCTGACCCGGCCCCATCGCGATCGCTCGCGCCGCACAGCGTTTCGGAGCCCGGGCCCCCTCACGCGAGGGGGACGGGCGTGCCTTCCCCTTTGTCCGGCCAAGACTCCCCCCCCCGGTGCTCCCTTCCACGGCACCACCGACAGCGGTGGCCCGGCGGGGGCTCGCGGGGAACGGGAAACGACAACACCTGCTCGGCCTCGGGCACCTGAAGGACGTCCCGGAGCGCTCCAGGGGCACCACCGAGGGCCAAGGCGAAACAGCGACCGCACGCCCAACGTGGGGGAGGCGCGTGCGGCGCGACGGCGGGACGCCCCCTCCCCGCCGCGGGGAGGGGCGCTCGCAAGACGCAGCCGGGAAAGGCGAGCGGAGGGTGTCCGCTGCGTCAGAGAGACCACGGGCGTGACACCGAGGTCGGGCCGGGTTCCGCACCCCTTCCCTTCCCCTTCCACACACCGCCGTCGGACGGTGGGGGGGGAGAGAGGAGAGGGGCCCGCGGGCAGAGCGAGAAGAGCGGCCCCATTCGACAAGGAATGTCCGTCCCTCGTCTGGCGCGGCTTAGGCCCGGCCCGGGAGAGCGCGACGTCACCACATCGATCGAGCGGCAAAAGCATCGAGAAGAAGGGCAACGAGGCGAGGACAAACGTTCGGAACGGGCCTGCGCTTCAGCCCCGCAACGTAAGCCCTTTTCCCTTCTCTTTCTCAGGCAGAACGGGAAGCACGGTCCGCGGGGGACGGGGCCCGAGACTCACAACAGCCGGCGCGCGCAGGCCCGAGGCGTACGGCTTTCGCTCGTGCGGCCGCAGGGGGGGAAAAGTCAGGCTTCTGGTCGCGGCCGAGAAGCTCCCGGGGACAACCCCCCCGTCGTCCAATCACCCAAGGACAGCGTGTCCACACTAATCTCGTGGTACAAAATGCCAACTTCAGGCAAAACATGGACTGTGCCCGGTGACGGGGGCATCTGTCTACAGATCACGCCGGCCTCCCGGAAGCGAGTCACGGCCACCGGAGACCCCACGGGACCCCATGGCCACCAAAGAAGGGCGGGGGGGGGGCAAGACAAAGGCACGGGGCTATCTGGTCGACCCCCGAAGCCCGTAGTCAAGAGCGTGCCTCGGACAGGCGGCAGCAAGAGGGTGGAGAGGGCCGGGCCGTCCACGGCCTCCCTCACCATCTCGCCCGCGCGGGCACGGCCCGGTCAAACGTGCTTCCGAATCGGGACTTGGAAAAAATTCCGCGGGGCGCCTATGACCACCGTGTCTCCGGAAGGGACCGGCCACGGCCGTCGTCGTCGGCGCCGGCCCAAGCCCGCTCGCTCGCTCACAGAACTCACTTGCCCTCCCAGAATCCGCAACGGGACTGTGGGAAAACGATGAAGAAGCCGTGTCCGACGCCCGGGACACACGCGTGCGCCCGCATCGATCCGCCTCGCCCTCCGCCGTCCTCCGCCGTCCTCCACGAACGGCCCCTGCAGGCCCCCACCTACGGAACAACTCCGCCACTCGGATAACGGCGAGAAAGTCGAGTACGGTGAAAGGGGAACACTCGGGCACACGCCCGCCCGTGCAGCCGGGTAGACCACTGAACGCGCGCGCGCGCGCTCCCGCCTCCGGATCGGGACTTTGAAAAACTTCGCGGGAGGCGCCTCTGATGAACGGACCCCGCAGGAGCAAAGGCGGACACACGGCACGGGTCGGCCGGCACCTCCCGCGTGACGGCCGCGGGCAGGACGGCGTCCCGGCGCAAGCCACCCTCTCCGGCTACGCCCGCGGCGGCGGCGGCGGCGGCGGCCCAGGTCGTTCAGCGCTCGCGGAGGGGCGACAGCGAGTGCTGGTCGACCCGTCCCGGCAGCGGCCACTCACACCTTCGATAGCCCCGCAGGTCCAATCTCCGGAGAACCGGACAGACAGGCAAACGACGGAGCGCCGCGAGCCACCCTCCACGGCTTCGCCTGCGGCGGCAGCGGCAGGCAGCGGCAGCGGCGGCGGCGGCGGCCCCGGTCGGTCCCCGCGCAGGGGTAAACAGAGAGTGCTGGTCGACCCGTCCTAGCGCCACCCACCACCGCCGCGGCAGCCACTTCCCTCAGCAGTTCTGCAGGTCCAATCTCCGGAGAACGGGCCAGGCACTGACGGACCGGCGCCGCCGGCACAATCCTGACAGCGCCGCCGGCATCCTGGAACTTGGCCTCGGGCACCGAGGCCGCTTCCCCTCCCTAGATGCTCCGCAAGGAATAAACGATATAAAAGCGGCCGCCAGGTGGCTCCCGACAACCGGCGCGAACGTCAGCGGGACGGATCCAGATCCCGGGCCGGCAAGGGCGCCACATCGCCCGCCCGCCCGCCCGGAGGGACGATCGCGTCCCGGGCCACCACCCCCACACCCACCCCCACCCCCACCAACCTCCGGGACGGCACGGCGGCAGAGGAAGGGGGGGGGGGGGGGGGGCGCGGGTTTTAGGAAAATCTTTTTTTCGGGGGTGGGCCGGACCACTCGCAAGTGAAAGACTTCCTCTGAGTCGCCCCCCCCTCCGCCCCCGAACCCGCCCCCCCCCCCCCCCCCCGGCAGGCGCAAGATATCCGCGTACCTCCCTCGCGCTCCCGCTCGCGCTCTCTCTCTCTCTCTCTCTCTCTCTCTCTCTCTCTCTCTCCCTCCCTCCCTCCCTCCAGGGAGGACATAACAAAAACATTTTTGCAGCCCGGGATCTAAAACCTAAACGAGGCAGAGACACCGGTTCATAAAACCATACGGGTTTGGTTTGTTTTGTTTTGTTTTTTAATAAGTTTTAAATTTTTATTTTATTTTATAATTTTATTGATTTTTTTTTTTTTTTTTTACAGAGAGGAAGGGACAGGGATAGAGACTTAGAAACATCGATGAGAGAGAAACATCAATCAGCTGCCTCCTGCACACCCCCTACCGGGGATGTGCCCGCAACCAAGGTACATGCCCTTGACCGGAATCGAACCTGGGACCCTTTGGTCCGCAGGCCGACCGACGCTCTATCCACTGAGCCAAACCGGTTAAGGGCACCATACGGGTTTTAAAATAAAATTTTAAAAATGGATACATCAGGTATAAGCAAATAGGAATCTTTGTATGGAACTAAACAAAACAAACAAAAAAAAAAACCATACAGGTTTTTCAAGTGGACGACTCAAGAAAATATCGTCTGACTACATACATACATACATACATACATACATACACACCACGTCCAGTTTTCAAGCGGGAAGCGTCATCGCGATGCTAGGGCAAAAACATATCTATTTTTTTAAAAGGCTACCGAAGAATGATAAACAACTGGAACAACAACTTTCTCTCTATCCCTCCCTCCCTCCCTCTCCCTTCCACTCCCTCTAAAAACAAAAACAACAAAAAACAAAACAAAACAAAACTAGCCCTAGCCGGCTTGGCTCCGTGGATAGAGCGTCTGCCTGTGGACTGAAGGGTCCCAGGTTTGAAGGTTTGAGTCTGGTCAAGGGCACATGCCTGGGTTGTGGGCTCGATCCCCAATACGGCGGGGTATGCAGGAGGCAGCCGATCAAGCCCTGATTCTCTCTCATCACTGATGCTTCTCTCTCTCTCTCTCTCTCTCTCTCTCTCTCTCTCCCCCTCTCCACCCCCCCTTTCCTCTCTGAAATCAATGAAAATATTAAAAAAAAAAAAAACATCAGGAATCAGTGTTGAACGGTGTTTGACAACACTTGGGACTCGTGGCTAAAGAGCAGTACACTGTAGAACAGTGTTTGAAAACACTTGGAAATCACTGCTATAGAGCAGCACACTGTAGAACAGTATTTGACACCACTTGGAATTCACGTCTAAATGGCTGGAAACTATCTAAAAGTGTTTGCGAGCACTTCAAAAATCACTGATCTAGATCAGGAAAACAGTGTCTGACAACACTTGGGAATCACCGCTAAAGAGCAGGATACTGTAAAACAGTGTTTGACACCACATGGAATTCACATCCAAATGGATGCAAACTATATACAAGTGTTTGAAAGCACTTGGAAATCACGGGTCCACATCAGGAAACAGTGTAGAACATCGCTTGACAGAACTTGGGAATCACTGCTAGAGAGCAGTACACTGTACAGCAGTATTTGACACCACTTGGAATTCACATCTAAATGGCTGGAAACTATCTAAACGCGTTTGAAAACACTTCAGAAATCACTGGTCAACATCAGGAAACAGTGTAGGAATCTTGGCCAACTCTTGGGAATCACTTGTAAAGTGCAGTACACTGTACAACACTTTTGGAAACCACTTGAAATTCACTTCCAAATGGCAGGGAACAGTGTAAAAGTGTTTGAAAACACTTGGAAATCACTGGTAGCGTTCAAAGATGCCAGAAAGGAAAATGTCACCGAGGCCAAAACCTTACCTCCACCTTCTTAGGGTTTGTGGAGCGGGCAGGCCTGGAAAATTCACCTGACACACAGGAGGGGGGGGGGGCGGGGCGGGGGGGCGGCCCAGTTTTCTTTCCCTTCGGTGTCTCACGTGACACGTGGAGCCCTCCTAAGGAGACCGTGGAAGAGCTGGAGAGGTGGCAAAACATCCACGCTTTTTCATACTGGGTTGAAAGGAGAGAGGCGATTGTGGAAAAGCCACTAAACAGGCGGGGAGGGGAGGCTAAAGGAGAGATGAGGGAGGCCCGTTCCTACAGATTCCTCTGCCTCTCCACGGGCTTCCCGTTTCTTACACTGCCTGAGGCCCAAAAACTAGTCCCGGGTGCAGTCGTCTTTCTTTCTTTCTTTCTTTCTTTCTTTCTTTCTTTCTTTCTTTCTTTCTTTCTTTCTTTCATCTTTTCTTTATTTATTTATTTTAATGAACAAAGGTGAAGAACTCTTCGCGTGGAGGTATTTCTGCGAGAAAGCCTGGCGGGACAGGACATGGGGGTATGCGGGCCAGGCCAGTCCACTCCACTGACCAGAAAATCCAAAGGATCTGTAGTGGCTCTGACTAGCAGCGCCCTTCCTTTAAGAAACAGGAAGGCAGGGCAGTTTAGCTCGGGTGCCCCCTCTGCCCCCCCCCCCCCCCCCCCCCCCCCCCCCGGCCACACCACCACCGCCGCCGCCGCCAAAGGGCCGACCAGCGGCTCCTGAGTAGCAACTCCAGAGGTTTCCAGAATGAACGGAGTTCCAGGAGCCAGCAAAGCAGCAAGGAAAATACGATATAAAAACGGCCGCCAGGTGGCGCCCGAAAACCAGCGAAGACGTCAGCGGGCCGGCTCCTGGGCCTTGGGCCCTCCTGGGCGGGCGCCCCCGCCACCCGCTATTGGGGGGTGGGGGTGGGGTGGGGGTGGCGGGGGTGTGAGTGTGGCGGTGGCCGATCTCCTCCCGGACCCCACCTCCAGTAGAACCTTGGCGGGCGGCGGCGTGGCGTCCGCCACCTGGGGTTTCCCCAGAAGGCCCCGCGCGCTGGCGGCGGAAGGGGGACTGGAAAAGTTGTTGTTGTTGTTTTTGGGGGGGAGGGGGGAGCGTGACAGAGGACCGAGAGGACTACCCAGAAGAGTCTTTGCGGCCCGGGACCCTCAACACCTAAACCCGGGGGACTCTGAAAGCCTGAACGTGCGGAGTATTCACGGGACAACAAAGGAGGAATCCTTTTCTCTTTTTCTGTCTCCTTTCAGTTTCGTTTCTTTTCTTTTTTAATTTCGTTTTTGGAATTGAATTTAGGGGGGGGGGGGAGACATCGGTTAATAAAGTGGTACAGGCTTTACAATGGGACACAATAGGATAAAATGAAACGTGTAAATACAGAAGAAGCTTTGCACTGTGGATGAAAAGGGGCCACAGGCTAACCTGACCCACTCCGGGGAGGCCTGTGTGGCCGCCTGGCCTGGCCTTGCAAACTCAAGACACTTAAAGTAACCACACAGGCTGTTCCGAAATTTAAAAAAAAAAAAAAAGAAAAAGAAAGAAAGAAACAGAACACTTTTTTAAGTAAAAAGCAGTCCATACCCCGGTATCTTCCCTGAGAGAGAGCAACTTTGAACTTCCTGGTTGCTGAGCCTATTGTCTTTCTATGCCTCTAGGATCCCATTTCTTTGGACTAATCTAGTGAATGTCAAGGTAACTAGTCACTTCCCTTTTTCCCAGTTCCCTCGGGGCACAGCCCAGGGTCCCTCCCAGGACAGAGACCACAAATTCCTTCATTGTAACTGTTGTCATGTTAATTGTTGACCGCTCACTATCATTTCACATCTTATCCAATCATCCCCCGCCCCTTTCTTTCTCCCACCTCCGCCATCTAGCACCAGTGGATCTCATGGAACCCACTGGCTGGTCAACATCGGGAAAGAGTATGTAGAACATTGTTTGAAACCACTTACATCTCTTCCTTGTATGGTGATTTATAAAAATAGGTCAAAGACAGACATGCTGGCTTGTGGACTCCGGGCTTTGCTGTGCTGTGTATCTATGCAGAGGCAGGTTGCTCTTAAACTCCTATGTGGTCGAGTTAAGCTTACCCTTCACCCCTGGCCTGGCCTCCGCACTTTGTTATCTAGGCCTTGGAAAGGCCTCCTCCCTGCCTTGAAAGGAAGAGATTTTAATTCCTTGAGATTCTGCTTCCCGGCAATTGCCGACAGTCTGGTTCAAATAAACTCATCACAAAAATTCTTTACAGGTTTGAATGTTTCTCAGGTCAATGGTATGGAACTCCAAGAAACACACACACACACACACACACACACACACACACACACACACACCACATACAACACACACACACACACATACATGCAAGTTTTTCAAGTGTACAACTCAAGAAAACATCACCTGAATACAGCACCCAAAGTATAAAGTCTCTTTCTGTCATCATTTACCTCCCCGCCGGCCCTCCCCCCTGCCCCCCCCGCCCCCGTTTTCTTTCTCTTTGGCTCTCTTTTGTGTTCTAGCTTCCACTAACCCCCATCACCCCAAGTGTATTATTTTCAACACAGGGAGGAGGCCTTTCCAAGGCCTACAAACAAAGCCCAGAAGCCAAACAGGCAATAAACGATAACCTGGACCACATCTGCCACTGCCTGTATATATATATCTCACAAGAAAGCCCAAAGACAACAAGCAGGTGGGTGTGGGGGACATTGGTGCAATGTCATGTGGTTGTGGATTTTAGCACGACTCGCCTTATGAATGACAAGAAAGTGTGTGGGTGGGCGGGGGGGGGGGGGGGGAGATGCCCTGTAGTATGTGTGTTTGAAATGAGGTAAATCTGGATGAGTCCTTGTCCATGAAACATACAAAAATCAATCAATTTGGCCTTTGACCGGTCGTCCCTTATGCCACTGGTTGTGGGTTCAGTCCCCAATCAGGGCACATACAGGAAGCAACAGAGCCCTGGCCGATGTGGCTCAGTTGGTTGAGCGTCATCTCGCGCATTGAAAGGTCACCGATTCCTTTGCAGGTCGGGGCACATGTCCAGGTTTCGGGTTCAATCCCCAGCTGGGGTGCATATTGGAGGCAACCGATAGGTGTTTCTCTCTCTCTCTCTCTCTCTCTCCCTCCCTCCCTCCCTAAAATCAATAACACACACACACACACACACACACACACACACATATATTTGTTGTTGTTAATCCTCACCTGAGGATATTTTTCCATTGATTTTTTGGTAGAGTGGAAGAGACAGGGAAAGACAGAGAGAAACATCAATGTGAGAGAAACATGTCGATTGTTTGCCTCTGACCAGGGCCAGGCCCCGAGGAGCCTGCCGCCAAGGTCCATGACCTTGGCCGGAATCAGACGTGGGACCCTTTGGTCCACAGGCTGGCCAAAAACATAAATATATATTTTATATATATTTAAAAGCTACCGACGAATGAATAAACTAGTGGAACAGCATCTCTCTCTCTCCCCCCTCTCTCCCTTCCACTCTCTCTTTTTTGCCCCCGTTATAGAAAACCAAAGAAGAACAAAGCAATACTTAGAGAGATGGAGTTACTTTTATTACGCGCGTGTCCAGAGGAAAATGTCTCTCAAATTCTGGGCCCCAACATGCATGAATTTTCCCTATTTATATGTTTTTACCTTCTTTGTCTCCCAAATATGGGGTGTTTCTGGCCCCTTTTACAAGTTCTTAAAGAGCCCGTATGTGCTGGGGCCTTGAGACCTCAACCAGAGGCCTGGGCCTGGCGCCAGCACTGATAACCTTGTCTGGGGAAGGTTTAATGGCCTCTCTGAAGTGAGAGTAGTGTTAGCAAGCAAGAATTTACAGAAGCCAAATAGCAGGGTTAAACTTTCAAACAGCAGTTTTTATATAAGATGGATGCTTCACCCCCACTCTCTCTTTAAAAAAACCAAACAGAAAACTAACCCTAGCTAGTTTGGCTCAGTGGATAGAGCGTCAGCCTGCAGAACAAAGGGTCACAGGTTCCATTCCGGTCAAGGGCACATGCCCGGGATTCGGGCTCGATCCCCAGTAGCGGGGGTGTGCAGGAGGCAGCCGAGCCATGATTCTCTCGCATCATTGAAGTTTCAGTCTCTCTCTCTCCCTCTCCCTTCCTCTCTGAAATCAATGAAAATATATTTTTAAAAAACACATCAAGCCCTAGCCGGTCTGGCTCAGTGGATAAAGGGTCGTCGGCATGTGGACTGAAGGGTCCCGGGGTCAATTCTGGCCAAGGGCACGTGCCCGCGTTGCAGGCTCGATCCCCAGTAGGGGGTGTGCAAGAGGCAGCTGATTAATGATTCTCTCTCATCGTTGATGTTTCTATCTCTCTCTACCTCTCCCTTCCTCTCTGAAATCAATAAAGAAATACATTTTAAAAAAAAATACATCAGGAATCAGTGTAGAATAGTATTTGACACCACTTGGAATTCACTTCTAAATGGCTGGAAACTACATGAAAGTGGTTGAAAGCGCTTCAGAATCACTGATCAACATCAGAAAACAGTGGAGAACAGCGTGTGACCAAACTTGGGAATCACTGCTAAAGTGCAGTCAGTACTCTGTACAACGGTCTTGGAAACCACTTGAAATTCATTTCCAAATGGCAGGGAACAGTGCAAAAGTGTTTGAAAACACTTGGAAATCACTGGTAGCGTTCAAAGATGGCAGAAAGGAAAATGTCACCGAGGCCAGAATCTTATCTCCACCTTCTTAGGGTTTGTGGAGCGAGCAGGCCTGACACACGGCGGTGTGTGTGTGTGTGTGTGTGTGTGTGTGTGTGTGTGTGTGTGTGTGGAGAGAGAGAGAGAGAGAGAGAGAGAGAGAGAGAGAGAGAGAGAGCGCAAAAATGAGGCCCGTGTGCAGTCATCGTCGTCTCTCCCACCCGTTGGAGTCTTTTTCTTGCCATCTGGCCACTTTGGAATACTGTCTCTGGCTCGCCTGAGCTGCGGCGTAGTGGCGTGAGGAAGGAAAGGAGAAGATCGGGTTGGTCCAGGCACGGAATTGTGCCAGAGGCCAGGAAGGGAGACAGGAGTCAGTCACTAAGCAAAAGAGAGTGGCCCCCAAGGTATTTCTAAGACAGTGAGCGACTCTGGCAAGGGCATGCTGTAGAAAGAGAGAAGCTGGAGTTGTGTTTGTTGGCTGGGTGCTTGCAGGGGATGGGGAAGACCTGGGGTCCGCTTGCTCCTTTGTTTATGTCTTGTCTTGTCTTTTCTTTTCTTTCTTTCTTTTTTTTTGAACACAGGTGAAGAACTCTTCGCGTGGAAGTATTTTCTGATGCAAGAAAGCCTCTGGCAGGACAGGACACGGGGGTATGCGGGCAAGGCCAGTCCATTGACCAGAAAATCCAAAGGATCTGTAGGGGCTCTGACTAGCAGCACCCTTCCTTTAAGAAACAGGAAGGCAGGGCAGTTTAGCTCAGGTACCCCTTCTCCCCGCCCCCCCACCACCACCACCACCAACACCGCCACCGCCACCGCCACCGCCACCGCCGCCGCCGCCGCAGGGCGGACCAGTGGCACCTGAGTGGCAACTCCAGAGGTTTCCAGAATGAACTGAGTTCCAGGAGCCAGCAAGCAGCAAGGAAAAGACGATATAAAAACGGCCGCCCGCCCTGACCGGTTTGGCTCAGTGGATGGAGCGTCGGCCTGCGGACAGAAGGGTCCCAGGTTCGATTCCGGTCAAGGGCATGTACCTTGGTTGCGGGCACATCCCCGGTAGGGAGTGTGCAGGAGGAAGCTGATCGATGTTTCTCTCTCATCGATGTTTCTGACTCTCTATCCCTCCCCCATCCTCTCTGTAAAAAATCAATAAAATATATTTAAAAAAATAAAAATAAAAAAACGGCCGCCAGGTGGCGCCCGAAAACCAGCGAGGACGTCAGCGGGCAGGCTCCTGGGACTCGGACCCTCCTGGGCGGGCGCCCCCGCCACCCGCTATGGAGCGGGGGGGGGGGGGGGGGGGGGTGACACAGGACGGAGAGGACGTACCCAGAGCACTCTTCGCGGCCGGGGACCCTGAAAACCTAAACCCCGGGGGACTCTGAAAGCCTAAACGTGGCGAGTATTCACAGGGCAACAAACGAGGAATCATTTTCTCTTTTCGTGTCCTTTCACTTTCTTTCTGTTCCGTTTCTTTTCTTTTTTGGAATTGAATTCATGGGGGGAGACATCGGTTAATAAAGTGGCACAGGCTTTGCAATGGAACACAATAGGATAAAATGAAACGTGTAAATACAGAAGAAGCTTTGAAGCTTTGCACTGTGGATGAAAAGGCTAACCTGACCCACTCCGGGAGGCCTGTGTGGCAGCCTGGCCTGGCCTTGCAAACTCAAGACACCTAAAGTGACCACCCAGGCTGTTCTGAAATTAAATATATATATATATATATATATATATATATATATATATATATATATATATATATATATATATTAAAGTAAAAAGCAGTTCATAGTGGGTAGTCACGCCCTAGGCCCGGTATCTTCCCTGAGAGAGAGCAACTTTGAACTTCCTGGTAGCTGAGCCTATTGTCTTTCCATGCCTCTAGGATCCCATTTCTTTGGACTTGTCTAGTGAAGGTTAAGGTAACTAGACACTTCCCTTTTTCCCAGTGCCCTCGGGGCACAGCCCAGGGTCCCTCCCAGGGCAGAGACCACAAATTCCCTCACTGTTACTGTAATATATATATATATATATATATATATATATATATATATATATTTTTTTTTTTTTTTAAACACATTCCATTGATTTTTTACAGAGAGGAGGGGAGAGGGATAGAGAGCTAGAAACATCAATCAGCTGCCTCCTGCACACCCCCCACCGGGGACGCGTCCCCAAACAAGGTACATGCCCTTGACCGGAATCGAACCCGGGACCCCCGAGTCCGCAGGCGTACGCTCTATCCACTGAACCAAACCAGTTAGGGCTGTAGTATATTTTTTAAAAAGCTAGGGACAAATGAATAAACAAGTGGAACAACAACTCTCGCTCTCTCTCTCTCTCTCCCTCCCTCCCCCCCTTCCCTCCCTCTCCCTATCTCTCCTCCTCTCCCTCTCCTTCTCCCTTCTGCTCTCTCTTCAAACAAACAAACCAACAAATGACCCTAGCCGGTTTGGCTCAGTGGATAGAGCGTCAGCTGGCGGACCGAGGGTCCCGGGTTGGATCGCTTTCTCCCTCTCCCTTCCTCTCTAAAGTCAATAAAGATATACAAGAAAAAACAACAACACAAATGTATTATTCCACCTCAATGTAGTAAAAAGTATACTTGTACAAGGTTTTGTATTTCGTGTTATTAAAACAGTGAAATGAAAACGGAGGTGGGGTGGGGGCGATGGGGAGGATAGAAGGGAGGGGTTGCCCTTAGCCACTTCAAAATGGCGGTTGCCTAGTCACTGGAGCTAAAATGGCGGCTGCCTAAAATCTCTTCTTTTTTCTTTTTTTCTTTTTGTGATATATATTTTTATTGATTTCAGAATCAATCAGGAAGGGAGAGGGAGAGATAGAAACATCCAGGATGAGAGAGAATCCTGGATCGGCTGCCTCTTCCACGCCCTCTACTGGGGATCGAGCCCGCAACCCAGGCAGGCGCCCTTGACCGGAATCGAACCCGGGACCTTAAGGTCCGCAGGCTGACGTTGGTCGGCTCTACCCACTGACTGAGCCAAACCGGCCAGGGCCACACCTACTTCTTTTACTTAGGTGGGTGCAGGATAGATAGTTAACAGGCAACAATACACATGATAACAATGACAATGAAGGAATCTATGGTCTCTGTCCTGGCGCCTCACCGATGATGTTTCTGTCTCTCTCTTCCTCTCCCTTCCTCTCAGCAATCAATGAAAATGTACTAAATTAAAAAAAAAAAAAAAAAAAAAAGAATGAATAAAACAAAGTGAAAAACAGCCATTCTACCGGAGCATTGTCCCAACCCCTTGAGATTCTGCTTCCCGGCAAGTGTGGAGAGTTTGGCTCAAGTAAACTCATAAAAGTTCTCTACGGGTTTGAATGTTTTCGCGTGAACACAACGTGTACACCTGCTGGTTTCTGATGGCGAGACAACAGAATCAGTCCATGAGGTCTGCCTTTGAAACTGTAGAGGAGTCTGTTTTTGCTGTCAAAAGCCAGGTCACCCTTAGAAAGAGTGTAGGAAAACCTAAGTGGGATTTACAAAGAGGAAACAGAATCGAACATAGGGATGCTCTGAGGACTGTGAGAGGGTATCTTCCCCTCTCCTCACTCATACTGCTTTCGGAAAAAAATGGAAATGAACCTAAGAGGTGAAGAAGGTACTGAAGCTCTTGGAGAGACCGGGGCCCGCTGTAAAGCGGACGATGGAGAGGTCTGGCCAGTTCCTGGCACCACGGGGTCGCGTGCTACCCTGCCTGCAGCTAGACCCGTTTTCCTATTCCCAGGGAAGTGAATGGAGAATGAGGCCTTCTCAGATCCATGTGTCTTTTTCCATACACGTGAGCCCTTATGTACGACTCTCAGAAATGACCCTCCTCCTCAGCTCGAGGCTCCCTGCAAACCAGATCGCTCTGTAATGGCTGCAGAGCCTCAGAGAAAAACTTGTTCAGATAGAAAGACACATCTCCAGAACGGGCAAATGGACTCGTTAGCCCATTGCCAACCCTCGCCAGTGCTCGAGGAATTAAAACAGCACTGTCCCCCTTTGACGACGCGGTCGGTACAGGGTCGGAGGTGTGTGGCTCCAGAATATCAAAGCGCAACACATCCTCTTACCGCCTCAACGCTCCCGATGCTGGGTTGAGGAGAGACAGAGAGAGAGAGAGAGACAGAGAGACAGAGAGACAGAGAGAGAGAGGCGATTGTGGAAAAGCACCTAATTGGGGGGGGGGGGGGGGACGCGGAGGAGAAGAGCAGCTGGTCTCAGCTACAGCGGGGGAACCAGCGTTCACTAAGAAATTTCACTGCCAGAACCTGTCATCCCGGCTCTTCTTCTGACCTGTTCCGATTGTTAGAAATGAGGTGAGCCCTTCCAAACCAGGGGTCATGGCAGAACACAAAGCACTCAAGTAAACTCATAAAAGAGGTCAGATTATGATATTGCTGTGGCCGCTTCGGCTCAGCAAGCAGACATAGCGTCGGCCTGCAGGAGGGTGCACGGTCCGCTAGAATTTATGCCTGACGCACACGTGATTTGTCCCTCACTCTGGATCGGAAGAGCTTAGGCTCACATTCTTTTTTTTTTTTTAATGATATATGTTTATTGATTTCAGATAGAAAGGGAGAGGGAGAGAGAGACAGAAACATCCATGATGAGAGAGAGAATCATGGATCGGCTGCCTCTTGCACACTCCCTACTGGGGATCGAGCCCACAACCGGGCATGTGCCCTTGACCGAAATCGAACCCGGGACCCTGCCATCCGCAGGCCGACGTCGGCTCTATTCTATCCACTGAGCCAAACCGGTTAGGGCTAGGCTCACATTCTTGAGCGATTGCCTAATTGAAAGGATTAAAGGGAAGATGGCAGTGGCTAGAGATGGCTATGGCTTAGGAGAACTCGCTTCAGGGAAGGGAGATGGCGGTGGCTCCACCTGGGGATTCCTGAGGCCGTGTTTTTGGAAGATGTGGATTCTTACATGAAACAGCCTGGGGATGAGACTGCGGAGACAGTGCTAAAGAAGTTGGAGGAACAGGACCATAAGTATAAGTTTAT
>NW_027664292.1:0-23000 GCF_963455305.1 Plecotus auritus | reverse complement strand
CATTTTGAACATAGCTGATGGAACAGCACCTACCCAGGTTTTGGGTTCAATCCCCAGTTGGGAGGCCTGTGGGAGGCATGTACTTTGAGGGAAACAGACAATTAGAAGGTATTAACCAGGGGAACAATACAATCTGACTTATCTTTTAATAGGCCCACTGTGTTTAGAATTGAACAAAAGACTAGAATTGATGGAAAGAAATTAAATAAGAAGAAAAGGGAGGGAGAGAAGCAGGTAGTAGGGGAGGGAATAAGGAGGAAGGAAGGAAGGGAGGAAGGAAAAAAGTAAGAAGAAAATCAATTAGTTGACCATTAAGCCAATCTAGATAGCAGATGGTAGTGACCTGGCCTGGAAGATGTGATTGGATTCTGGATATACTGGTACAGTAAACTCGAAACTTTTGTGGACCTTGAATTAACAGACTTTGGATTTAAGAGATAAAACTTCTGGTCCATATGTCATATGTGAAAATTAACAAATACAACCATTAAATTGAAAATGCTTATAATTAAATTAACAGGTTGTTTTTTGTGATTAATTCAGTTATTTTTTTTTAATTTTATTGTTTAAGGTATTACAAATAGTAGTACATATGTCTCTTTTTTTTCCCCCACTGACCTACCCGCCACGTCCCCTACCCCCCAGCACTTCACAGTTATTTTTAACAAATTTTATCAAATAGGCCATATGTTGTAAAACCACTGTAGTAATCTCACCACTTATTGACAACTATAGTCTGCATATTTAAATCCAAGAGTCACCGTTCGTAAACAATGTTCAGCATATGATCAGGATGTGATCACACTAAATGGCGTGTGGGTAGTTGGTTTTGTTGGTGAGTAGAGTGACTTTCTGCAGAAGTTTTAACATGTGCCACCGATGTTCGCATGTGCACTGAGCCATGCCCCCGCCGTGTGCATTTGCTTATTCTTGGTGAATGGAGAATGCACACATTACTAGACCTATTCAGTATAAAGTTAAAATTATGTATGTACTTTAAAACACACAATTCCAACCCTAACCTTAAATATAATTAGGGCAACCAAATGAATATCTGTAAAAAGTTTTTAGAGGAAGTAGTGGTTGTATTGCAGAATGAAGGTAATGATGAACATACAAGAGGACAGCGTATATTACAAAACTTATCATTTTAAAGAATTATCGTTTAAAATCAGCAATTTTTAAATTTTGCTGCAGCATGAAAAGAAGTGAAAGTGCAAAGATTGGAAAATGGTTGGAAGAATTTACTTGACAAGGAAGGCAGACTTGCATTTAGAAGGGCTGGAGGTTACTGATTACTGCGGGACAACACAGAATACTGGTGGAGAAGAAGGAGCTGAGGAAGATGTTTTACAGTGGTTAGAAGATGAAGGTGACCCTGGGTATCCCACTGTGACTGAAAGTGAAGTAGCAGATGAGGTGATGACCTGGGAAGATGAGGATGGGAGTGAAGATGAGGAGGAAGAAGAAACAACACACCCCAAACACAAAGTTATCAGTGCTTGGATCCTATCTCCACAATCTAATAACATTTACTGACAATTCATCAGATAATGAAATTCAGCTTCATTAAACCCATTTTCAAAGTATTAGGGAGTTAATTATAAAAAATAGCAGACCTCAAACGTTCAAGCTAAACATGATAGTTTTTTCAAAGCAGGATTACCTAAAGCAAGCCCCTCAAAATCAAACATTAAAGTGACACCTCAGCAATAGTGTCTGGATATATCATCATCCAAAGACGATTAAATAGGAAAACTTTTTTTCTGTTTTTATAAAATTTAAATTTTGTTTTGTTTTTAGAACCTTGTTCATTTATTTAATTAAGAATAATTAAAATGTATTTTCTGCAAAATGGTTATTTCCATTTAGATTGTATACTTATTGTAGTCTCAAAACTACAGTGAATAATGTGTTTCCAAGCAATAATGTGTTTGGAAAACTTCTCTGTGAAATTAAACTTTTCATACATACTTAATTTTAATTACACAAACGTGTCTACATATGTAAAAGCAGGTAAACTAATTTGTCAATTTTTTTCACACATACACATTTAGAAAACCTACTTTATTATATAACTGACTTTCATCTTTAAAGTACACCCCTTGACCGAATTAGTCTTTAATATGCAGGTTCCACTGTATTTTGAAAGTAATCTCACAAGATTTGCTGACACATTACTGGACCCCCAGTAGGGGGTGTGCAGGAGACAGCCTATCAGTGATTCTCTCCCATCACTGATGTTTCTATCTCTCTCTCTCCCTCTCCTTTCCTCTCTGAAATCAATAGAAATACATATTTTAAAAAGAGATATTAAGCAGACAGTTTGATATATAGGTCTGGCATTAAGGAGAGAGATCTGGGTTGGGGATATACATTTGAAGATCATTAGTATATACAAGGTAGTACAAGTCAATGTTGGTAGAAAAAAAAAGACCAAAGACTGAATCCCAGGACACTTGAATGTGTAAAAGGTGGGAGATGAGGAGAAGCCAAACAGACTAAGAAGGACAGGCTAGGCAGGCAAGGGGAAACCAGGTGAGTGTGTTTTCACACCCTGAAAACTCAAAGTCCTAAAAGCCAAATGAAAAAAGGGTTTCCCGTTGGGTCAAATACTGCTGATAGGTTATGGAAAACCAGGTCTAAACATTATTTCTAGATTTATTCGAGGGAAAACAAATACTAACCTTGAGGAAAACAGTTTTGGAGAAGAGGGGGGACTGAAAATTACTAGAGTGGGCTCAAGAGGGCATGGAAGGGAAATTAGAATCAGTGAGTAGAGATAGTTGTTCAAGGACTTTGTAGCTAAATGGCATGACCTTGGATGATCTCATCTTCCCATGTTTAGCTATAGCTTTCAGTCCTTCCATAGTGACTATGGAGTATTTTTGTAATATTTAAAAGTTTTTTATTACATAACTGTGACATTACATGGTTTAAAACATGCCAGACTAGGTATTACTTAACAAATTCACAATATTATACAACTAAACGACCCCATGACATTTTTCTAGATATATAATATTATATAACCTGATTGTGATGGTTCTCATGCTTATAAAGATGACAGAAGGATTTCTTGCTAGATGAAAATCATCCAAACCCAGAATATGCTACACTACTCAAATTTACAAAGTACACTGTAATTAGTAATGTTAAAATTGTAACAGAAATAAAGGGGGAAGCATGCAGGCAATACCCTTACTTTATAAACTGAATTTTTGTAAATTGTATAATATGAAGTCTCTGTTGAAAAACTGGGTGTGGTGCATACTGAAATCTATTCTCCTTAAACAGGAAGGATAAAGGCATGTGTGCAGGATACCGTTCAAAAAGAAGATTCACTAAATTAGGAGCCCCTTGGTTTATAATGCAAAGGTCAGCAAAGAAATGCCTTCAGGCCAAATCCAGCCCAGAGCCTGTTTTTGTAAATAAAGATTTATTGGAACACAGCCACACCCACTCCCTTACCTAGTGTCTATGACAGATTTCAGAGACCCGATGGTTCACGAAGCCTACAACACTGACTATCTGGCACTTTAGAGAAAAGGTCTGTCAGCCCCTCACCTTGCAGATTAATCCCTTGATGTGTTTCAATAGGTTTTACACAATAGGCTGAAATTTTTATATAAGATATGGAACAAATTGCCTTGTGAAATCCCTCAGCTTTCAGATTAACCTGAGTGTCCAATATTTGAGCACTCAGGTATCAGGAACAAAACACAAAAATCTAGTAACTCACCAGTTAGGTGGAAACAAAGTAGAGTGACAGTGTAGTATATAACTTCCTTTTATAACTGAACGTATATTAAAAGTATTCTCACAAAATTTGCTTAAGACATGACATTAAACCCAACGCTTTAAATTCAAGTCAATTGTGAAACAATCAGTATACTGTAGGCCAGAATTACCCCCATTTTTCCAGTGACTGCATACTACATTATTTTATCGGTATAATAATGTACTACCTTATAGATAGGTATTTACACTACCTACAATTTTTTGGTAAGCAATGTTGTAATAAATATGCTTATACATATGTATATATGTAACATTTATGTTAGTATCCTTAATGCATAAATGTATATTATATATCCTTAACATCTGCCATAATATATATATATATATATGTATATATATATATATATATATCCTATCTAATAAAAGAGTAATATGCAAATTAACCATCACTCCATGACAAAATGGCAGCGTCCATAGCCACAAGATGGCAGCGCCCAGTCCTCTCAGCCCCGTCAGAGTCCCCCAGTCCCAGGGAGGGCTGCCGCTGAGAGTCGGCAGCGTAAGCAGCCTGGCGGAATGCTGCCCAGAGGCCCTCCTGACCCTTTATGAAAAACAACAACAAATTCACTCCCCACAGAGTGATCCCACACACACACACCTGCAGCCTCAGGTCTTAGCCTTGGAAGCACCTGTACCCCCACGGAGTGACCCCCTCCCAGCGCCAGCCTGGGGTCTCAACTACTGAGTCACACCAGCCAGGCAGATGTGGAGGAATCTTAAATGTTTATTTTTAAAAAAATATATTTTATTGATTTTTTACAGAGAGGAAGGGAGAAAGATACAGAGTTAGAAACATCGATGAGAGAGAATCATTGATCAGCTGCCTCCTGCACGCCCCCTACTGGGGATGTGCCCGTAACCAAGGTACATGCCCTTGACCGGAATCAAACCGGGGACCCTTCAGTCCACAGGCCACTGCTCTATCCACTGAGCCACACTGTTAGGGCTAGAGGAGATATTTTTATATTGCTCCCCCCACCCTGCTGGCTGGTTCCTGGGTGCAGGTGAATGGGATTCCTGACTCTCAGGCAGCTGACAGCGAGCTGACAAATGGCCAATTCCACGAGGGATGGGGCTCCCGCCGCCCTGCTGTCTGGGTTCTGGGTGCGTGTATCCAGCTCCCTCCTCCCTTCTGTCAGAGTCTGGGCGGGCACCCGCGGAGAAGCAGGGTCAAGTCCCTGCCCACCTGTGAGAGCCTCTAAATCGCACGAGACCCAGGCGTGCCGGCGCCCATGGACGCAGCATCAAGCCCCCACCAGCACCCATGGGAACGCAGAGTCAAGTTCCCGCACACCCGCATGTGCCTCACCGTGCACACAGTCCCGCCCACCCGTGCATGCCTGCCGTGCACGCAGCTTCCTGGCCTGCTGGTGATAGGTCGTTACGGCGTGAGGTCGTCATGACCACAGGCTTTTTATACCATAGAATAAAATACATATAATGACCTAATGTATGTTTTATATACATAATAATATATAATTGATGTCCTTAGGATATGTATGTGTGTGTATATCCAAGTCATGTTTCCCTGTAGGATCTAGTTCTGGAAGTGAATCTATTGGGCTAAAGAAATGACATACTTGAAGTTTCAAAACTAGCCCAATTACCCTTTGGAAAAGATGTGCCAGTTTCACGTACCAGTAGTGCAGGGGCGTGCCTTTTCCTCCCATGTGCCAATTCTGGTTGTTATTTTTAAAATAAAATAGTTATCACTTTAAATTCAAAAATTGGTATCTCATTGTTTGTTGATTTACATTTTTCTGATTACCAGGCAAGAATCAATCTCCCCAGTAAAAATATAAGATTTGTTAATCATGAATATTTGCTCAAATTGGAATTTGTTTGACAGGAAAAGAATAATTACCTACTATTAAATCCTGCTGTAGGCTTACCTGTCAGAGTCTTCATTCTCCATAACAGGAAGCTGCTGCTTCTCAGTGTGTTCGACTTTGCTTTGCTGACTCCATGCATCACTGTCATCAGCAGCAGCATTAGACAAGTTTCCTGACACTTTCCTTTTACCGGTTTTCTGCTTCTTTTTTTCTTCTTCAACCTTTGATGAAAGTTTGGTATTAAAGATATTGTTATGACCTTAGTCATTAAAAAGACTGTTTATGTTTTCATTAATTTTATCATTTGGCTCTTTGTTCAATTGCCATGAATTTAATCAATAAAAAGATTTTGTGTTTCTATCATTATAGGTCATTGAAGCGTAAATTCTGCTTTATTTCTGTTTCAGTAAAGAAGCAGAATTTTCCAAGATTTTTAAAGGGCTGTCTTCATTTTATGCTCTTTTTCACATCACATCCACTCTTTGCTACCTAGCATTCCCCTTACCCACCCTACCCCATTAATCTAGCAGAGACAGAGAAGTAAAAGGACAGAGATGCCAAATGTGTCCTCTTCTGTCTTTCCCACTTGGGTCTTGCAGTACAGCCAGATTTAGGGGACGTGACATTGTGCCTCAGAAACAAATAAGAAGCTTTCCTGTGTCTGCATGAAGCTATTCCCTCCCCTGTTTCCATTTACAATTCTTTTTTCTTTAAGATCTTTGAGGGTATCAAAAAAGTGGTGGTATTCATAAAACATATTAATAAAAGTTTACCACAACACTGGAGCAGAGGGAAACCAATGAATTGTTGGTTAATGTACAATTCTGGAAAAATGAGTAATACTCCCCTAATGTCACATACAATCACTATAAAATCTTATAGGTGAAGGATATAGAAGTAGTCATTTACTTAATTTAGCCCATATTTATGGATAATGGAAATAAAACCAAGGTTTAATGATCTGTCCATGCATTACCTAGTATTTTATGGCAGCAAAAGAAAGGCTATCTACACCGTACCTCCGCTACACCCACCAGCCAATCAGGAGTGAGTATGCAAATTAACTAACAAAGATGGTGGTGGCCACAGAGCTGGAGTGAGCAGGAGGCTTGGGTTGCCCTCAGCGATGGAGGAAGCCAAGCTTCCCACTTGCCCTGGCCGGCCCTGGCCTCCACTCAAGGCTACAAAGTTTCAATTATAGAATATAAATAAATCCCAGATACCTGCTTCCAGCCAGCCCTGACCTCCACTCAAGGAGGCCCTGAAAAAAAAAAGAAAAAAAAAAAGAGGGGCTGAGAGCCTGGATCGCCGGGGGGCGTGGCCAGCCTGAAAACAGCCCTCAGCCCCTCACCGAGGCTGGCCACACCCCCATGGCATGAGGGTCCCCACTGGGGGGCATGGCCAGCCTGCAAATAGCCCTCAGCCCCTCACCCAGACTGGCCAGGCACCCCAGCAGGAACCCCCACCCTGAAGGGGGTGTGGCCACCTGAAAACAGCCCTCAGCCCCTCACCCAGGCTGGCCATGCCCCCCAGCGGGGACCTTCACCCCATGGGGGTGTGGCCGGCCTGCAAACCACCACAGGCCCCTCACCCAGGCTTCCCCATGCCCCAAGGAACCCCCACCCTGATCCGGGACACCCTTCAAGGCAAACCAGCTGGCCCCCACCCATGCACCAGGCCTCTATCTATACTAATAAAAGGGTAATATGCTAATTAGACTTGGAGACCTTCCAGGAGACCTTCTGAATGTTCTTCTGGACAAAGCCATGGTGGCGGGGCCAAGGTAGAGGTGGTTAGACGCCAAGAGGGAAGGGCAGTTGTGGGTGATCAGGCTGGTGGGAGGGTGGGGCCATTGGGGGTAAGCAGACCAGCAAGGGGGCTATTTGGGGGTGAACAGGTCATCAGTGGGGGTCAGTTGGAGGTGATCAAGACAGCGGGGGGGCAGTTTGGAGTGAGCAGGCCAGCAGGCAGAGTGGTTAAAAGCAATCAGGCAGAAAGGCAGGCAGGTGAGTGGTTAGGAGCCAGCAGTCCCGGATTGTGAGAGGGATGTCCGACTGCTGGTTTAGGCCCAATCCCTGTAAACCGGCCGTAGGACATCCTTTGAGGGGTCCCAGGTTGGAGAGGGTGCAGGCCAGGCTGAGGGAAACCCCCCACCCCCTGTGCACGAATTTTGTGCACTGGGCCTCTAGTCTATAATAATAAAAGTGTAATATACTAATTAGACCAGACAGCTGAATGACCTTCCAGACATCTTTCTAGATGAAGCAGCTGTGGTGGGGGCTGAGGAAGAGGTGGTTAGGGGTGATCAGGCAGGCAGGCAAGTGGTTAGAGGCAATCATGAAGGCAGGTGAGCAGTTAGGGTCAATGAGGCAGGCAGAGGTGGTTAGGGGTGATCAGGCAGGGAGGCGAGCAGTTGGGGACAATCAGGCAGGCAGGTGAGTGGTTAGGGGTGATCAGCCAGGCAGGTAAGTGGTTAGGGGTGATGAGACAGGCAGGAAGAGTCGTTAGGGGCAATTAGGCAGGCAGGTGAATGGTCAGGAGTCAGCAGTCCTGCATTGCGAGAGGGATAGCTGACTGCTGGTTTAGGCCTGATCCGGTTGCATGATCAGGCCTAAATCAGCAGTCAGACATACCCAGAGAGATCCTGGATTGTGAGAGGGTGCAGGCTGGGCTGGGGGACCTCCCCATCCTGTGCCCAAATTTCATGTACCAGGCCTCTAGTCCCATATAATAAAAGCCTAAGTGTAAGATCATCCAGTCAGCCATTTACCCAATCAAAGTATACTATGCTAATGATATGCTAAGGCCACTCAACTGCTCGCTATGATGTGCATTGACCACCAGGGGGCAGACGGTTGACCAGTTGACCAGTCTCTATGACATGCACTGACCATCAGGGGCTAGATGCTCTGACCAGTAGGTTAGCTTGCTGCTGGGATCCAGCTGATTGGGACTGAGCAATATTGGCTGGACATGCCCTAGAGCCCTCTTGTGGTCCCTCCACTCCTGGCCAATTTTTCGTGACCCTCCCCGGCCCCTATCATGCACCAGTAGGGTCCCTTGGCCTGGCCTGTGCCCTCTCGCAATCTGGGACCTCTTGGAGTATGTAGGAGAGCCGGTTTTGGCTTGATCTTGCAGGACTCCACTGGTACATAACTTTGTGCACTGGGCCTCTAGGAATTCTATAATGCTGAATCAGATAAATAAACAGAAAATTTCATCGAATTAACCAGGTAAATTAAATATGACTTTTGAAAAGTAATTTAATGCCTTAGTGTAATGAGAGGGCTCATCCACTTTTTCTTATAAAGGAGCATATTGTCTCAAACTTTTTCCACCTCAAAACTCAGTTTTCTCCTTTACAGACAAATATTGAGTTTATTGCAAATAATTTATGTGACCTATATGATATATACATGTCAAAATGATAATTGCCATGCTTTTATTTTTGGAAGGTATTCTATGTTTCCATATTTCTAATCTTTCCACTACAGTTCACATTCCACATTATTTGTATTAGTTTCAGTTGGGCTGCATAGTGGTTAGACAATCAGATACTTTACAAAGTGATCCTCCTGATATTTCAAGCAACCACCTGACACCACTCATCCTTATTACAATAGGATTGTCTACATTCTCTATGCTGAACTTGACATCTCGGTGACTATTCTGTAACTACCATTTTGTACTTCTTAGTCCCCTTACCTTTTGCCCGGTCTTCTGACTCCCTTTCCTCTCACATCCATCAGTCAGATCTGTTATCTATGAGTCTCTCTTAAATTTCTTAGTTCATCTATTTTGCTCTTTACATTCCACATATAAGTGAAATCATATGGGACTTCTCTTTCTCTGTCTGATATATTTCACTTAGAATAATGCCCTCTAGGTCCACCTATGCTGTCACAAATGGTAAGGTTTCATTTTTTTTTATGGCAGTACCATACTTTATTAAACAACGTAATGTAAAGCTTTGACTCAACAAACACATCTGAGAGTGGTGATAAAAATATATGTGGAAGTATATATGTTTGTTAGTAAAATATCTCAATAAAATTACAATGATGATGTACAGTGCAGGCGGGTACTTGAAATATTGGGGAGACTAATTTGTAAAGTATATGATTATCTAACCACTATGTTGTACATGTGAAACTAACACAAAATAATATTGAATGTAAACTGTAACTAAAATGAAATAAAAATATCCTGAAGCGATCATATTAGAATTCTAATTTCCAAGGTTTTGAGTAAACCATAGAAGATTGTACACACTATAGCACAAAATAGATGAGTTTAGCTGGGGATATTTGTTTATAACCCTTCTCCCAGTTATAGATTCCTTCCACTTTATTATTTCTGGGATGCAATTTATGGTTTTTTAAATTGTAGGAAGAGAGCATGGGAGAGTGATAGAGAGAAACATCGATTGGATTCCTCCTGCACATCCCCTACTATGGATACAGCCACAACACTGTGCCCTGACCCTGAATCCAATCAGGGCCAACTTGATTCATGGGTCAATGTTCCACCACTGAGTCACACTCCCTGAGCTATGAGATATAATGTAAATTTAAGCCAATGGACTTAAAAAAACAACAGCATAGTACTTATTACATTTTTTAAACAATTTCCTTTATACTTTTCACTGGTTCATAGTACATAGGTTACATGGTACATAGCTAAATTAGTTGCCCAATTCAGAGAAAAGACTGACAGAGAGACTTAAGTCAATTAAAGAACAGAAGAATATTTTCTTGAACTCCTGTTATTTAGTTGACATAATCTATTTATATATACAATTACATATTTAGACAGCCTCATTTTACATACAATGTATTTTTCAGAAGTGGAAAATCAGAGTGGATCAGAGAATTGATAAAGAGAGAAAACAAAGAGTAGCAGCAAGTGAAATTCTACCTCTTTTTGAAGTTGAACTTTCTCTTTTTTCAAAGCAAGGATCTCTACTTTCAACATGTCTACATCATTCTTAAGCCTTTGTATATCTTGCTGTAGTTCTTCAATCGCGTTTACTCCAGGTGTTCTGTCATTGTGCAGTGCAGAGGAACTCTTATCTTTTAATTTAGAGTCCATTCTTTTACAATAATTAGCATTGCCATTATCTGCACATAATGGCTTCTGGAACAAGTCTTGATTTGTCTTTGTTTCCTTAATAGTATTTGTAACAGCAGGCATATCATGGTTTTTTATTTCAATGATGAGTTTTGCTTCATTGCAGCAGGGATGCTGCAATTCAAGATAGCTTTTCGGATCACGAGACTGAAGTGTAGGTCCGATGCCTAGTTTCCAATCCATGGTATTTGGGTTCATATTTTTTGTCATCTGCATAGCAAACTCTTGGTCTTTTTTCACTCCGGATGTAACTACTGGGGTCCTTACTTTGTTATTTTCTGTTTCATTATAAAAACTCTCATTTTTGTTCAAAACATGATTACGTTTCTGATCATTTTCAGAGTGTAATTCCTTTTCTTTTAAACAAAGTTCAGAAGAAGATGACCACGGAGAGTCTTCTGGGGACCCGGGGTCTGCATGAGATGGAGAAAGAATTTTGAGAGTGGCTTCTTCTCGTTTAGGAAATGTTTGTAATGCTGCAGAGATAGACTTTCCAAATGCATCTTTTCCCTCCCAATCAAGCATTTTATTTGTCAAATTAGAAGGCACTTGTCTTAAACTTGCTCTTTCTTTAGAGTTATCACGTAGTGGCTCTTTCTCAGGACAATCCGTCGTTTTGAACTTTACAGAAAATTTATGTGACTTCTGCTTTGACTCATCTTTGGAAAGTTGTAAATGCTTCCTCTGTTCTAATGTGCCTTGTTTGATGCACATTTCCTTATTCTTTTGCACAGAAGGGTGTCCTGAATACGCAGATGTATCCTCTTTGTCACATGCCCTATTTATTTGTGATTCTTGAGACATTTTTTTCAGATGCAAAGGTGGAAGATGAATATGCTTCCTTAGATTTTTAAATGTCTTTGCTGTCCGGGTACGTGTTTCTGAAATAACTTTATCCTTAAGTAATCAAGTATGGACAAAGAAAAATTAGAATTTAATTTAAAATTAACTATTAGAATTCTTAATCTATGACTACCTATTCCCCAAATCAATGAATTGTAACTGAGAAGTAAAAAAGAAAGAAAGAAAGAAAGAAAGAAAGAAAGAAAGAAAGAAAGAAAGAAAGAAAGAAGACAAGAAAAACTTGCCTTGATCTAAGTTAAAATAAAAACATGTGCCCTCAACTAATTGTAACACTATTGGAGCCAAAGAATTTGTTGGATGCTAAATCTATTAGAAATAAATTAGTAGCTGAATTTTAACATTACAATGCCTTCCTCACTTAAAATATTTCACCTCACCATATCCTAAATAGTGAGCCCCTGCAGTGCATTTCAGAATTTTTTAGGGTGATCCAAGATGGTAAAAGTTACACTTACTTCCTCCATGGACCAGATTGGAATTACAACTCAATTATATAACTACTACCCTGAATAACTAACTGAAGACTAGCTGAATGTCAGTCTTATAACCGAGGATCTACAGAAGAAGCCTCAGCTAGACTGGTAGGAAGAACAGAGATTCAGAAAGGGCTGGTCCTGCATTCACTTGTGGTGGTTGAGAATGCCGAGGCCTGTCTCAGTGCAATGGTCCCCCTGAGGAGCGTGTTGTCTCAACCCCACACTGGGCTCCCAGCCCTGAGGGCCAGAGCCTGGAAGAGGAGCCCACAGGACATCTGGCTGTGAAAATCAGCAGGGATTCTGCCTCCAGGAGGAGGTGGGAGTCTGCTAGAAACCCAGGAGCCCTCGTAAAGGGCCAGCACACAAGTAGCCTTCCCACCACCTACCCTGGGCCTAAGAAGAAAGGGTGGCTTTGAGTGGCCTGGGAGGAGGTTGCTTTGTGTGGCTCTGGGAGAGAGCGCTGAGGGGATGGCTTCTGGGTGCCCTCCCTGTGCTGAGTCCCTCTCCCACAATGCCCACAGATGCCATCACCCCTGGGTCAAGCCCTCGCTCCTTATGGCCTCAGCCTGGGGAATGTAGACCAACATCCTGAATCCTTATCCCCAACCCTGTGGAGCTACACACTGCAAAGGAGTGCGGGCCCATGGTGTTTCATGGAGATCTCTTAAGCAGGTCTGGGTGGACTCAGGGGGTGTCAGAGACTGTGCTGTGTGACTTTGGGTGGGGGTCTTTATTCCCTTGCTGATCTAACTAAAGCCACCATTCCAGTGCTGAGCTCTCCCTTCATACAGCCAAATCTCGGTCTTGGGGCCTCAATGAATTTTTATAGCCTTCCCCTAATGTCTTCCTGAGGCCCCACCCAACCACAACAGACCTCAGGTATCTGGTGGGTGATAAGTGGCATTGGTGTACCCTGGAACTTGTGCTGAGTGGCCTCACACCCAAAAATGAAACTGAGTTTGAATCTGTATGAACATGGTAAACACCACTTGCACCTACCTGATGAGTCACTTACCTCATGCAACTCACATACCAATGGGCACTCTCTCAAGTGAATGACCCCAACAGAAAGCTTGAAGGCACAGGTGGATCTCCAAGCGACTTGGGCTTTTTGCTCAGCTGCCCCAGGGGCTTGATGCTGGTGGTAGGAGGCATTGCTGTGCAGCTGGCCCCTCCCAGGTGCACCCAGGCACAGCAGAGGCGTCACAAATATTGGATCTCTTTATAGCTCCACACAGGTAGCCCAAGGGAAATCACAGCCAGAGACTGACATTGACTTGCAGCAGAGTCCCTTGCAAGAGGCTCCAGAACCAACACACCCGAGGGTTGGGGAGGAGGGGACTTCAGAGCATGACCCAATTAGATCCACAAGCAGAACACACAAATGAAGATCTAGGCATACAGCAAACTGAGCCGGCATGGATTGCTCAACATGGGGTCAGCCTTTGCACAGCAGCTTGTATGTATACTGTGTGTAGTCAGCCAGCCAGAAGATCAATCCATCCACAAACAGGCAAACAGCAATCAAGGCTTTACAAAAGGAGCGTTCACACACAAGGAACATTCCAGGAGCACCTAACTGAGGTGACCAGAAAGAATGTGCCAATGAGATTCAAAGACACCTAATACATAAGACCATCATACCAAGACTAGGGTGCAAAGCAGATCTAACTAATATACAGAAACAAATAGCGAGAGGCAGCCAAAATTGGGAGTCAAATATGCCCCAAATGAAAGAACAGAAGAAATTCCAAGAAAAAACAGCTAAATGAAATGGAGGGAAAATATGCATAAGATACAGAATTCAAGAACATGGTTACAAAGATGCTCAAGGAATGTAGTAATAACTTTAACACAGAGATAGCAAGTATAAAAAAGGACAAAGAAACCACATAGAATAACCACTCAGAAATGAAGAATACAATATCTGAAATGAAGAATACACTAGAAGGAATCAACAGCAGATTAGATGAAGCAAAGAATAGGATATTTGATTTAGAAGACAAGGTAGCAGGAAGCACCCAATTAGAGCAGAAAAAAAAATTAAATGAGCTACTTTCAATGACTTCAGGGACAACACAAACCATAGTAACATCCACATTGCATGGGTAGGAGAAGGAGGAGAGAGAGTGCAAAAAATTGAGAACCCATTTGAAGAAATAATGACTGAAAACTTCCCTGACCTGGTGAAAAACAAGAACCACAAGTGCAGGACACAGAGTCCCATACAAGATGAATTCAAAGAGGCCCACTCCGAGACACTTCATAATTAAAATGGCAATGCTTGAAGACAAAGAGAAGATCTTAAAGGCTAAAAGAGAAAAAAAATAGATAGTTAACTACAAAGGAGCCCCCATAAGACTGTCAGATGCTTTCTCAGCAGAAATATTTCAGGCTGGTAGGGATTGGCATGAAATATTCCAAATGATGAAAAAGAAGGACCTACAACCAATACTACTCTACCCAGCAAGGCTATTATTCAAAATTGAAGGAGAAATAAAGAGCTCCCCTCATAAGCTAAAGAAGTTCATAATCAAAAAACCAGTATTAAAGGGAATGTTAAAGGGACTTCTACAGAAAGGAAAAGGGAAAAAAGGTGGGGAATATAATTATAAAGAATAAAATGGCAAAAAGTATGTACCTATCAATAATCACTTTAATTGTAAATGGTTTAAATGCTCCAATCAAAAGGCATCAAATAGATGAATGGATAAGAAAATAAGACCCCTATATGTGCTGTCTACAACAGACCAACCTTAGTGAAAGATACACACACACTGAAAGCAAAGGGATGGAAAATTATATTTCTTGAAAATGCAAAGCAAAAAGGCCCTGGCATGGTAACTCAATTGGTTAGAGCATTGTCCCGATACACAAAGTTTGCAAGTTCAATCTCTCATCAAGGCATATACAAGAAGCAACCAATGAATGCATAATTAAGAGGAACAACAAATCAATGTTTCTCTCTCTGTGTCTCTCTTCCTCTCTCTCTCTCTCTCTCTCTCTCTCTCTCTCTCTCTCTCTCTATCTCTCTCTCCCTCTCATACACACACACACACACACACACACACACACACACACACACACACACACTTTCTTTGTATCTCTCCTTTGGTCTCTCTCTTAAATCAGTAAGTAAAAAAATAAATTAAAATGTTTTTCAAAATATAAACAAAAAAAATGCCAGGATACCAATAATTATATCAGGTAAAATGGAATTTAAAACTAAGGCTATAACAAGAGATAAAGAAGGTCACTATCCTATACAATAAAAGGCTAATATGCAAATTGTCCCTTGGACTGGGAATTCAACCGGGAGTTCAACTGTGAGTTCAACCAAAGGCGGGGCTATCCCATCAACCAACTGTGGCCCCTCTCCCAGGCCACCTAGCCCTATCGGGGCGGTCCAGCTGGTCCCCACCTGTGCATGAATTCGTGCACCGGGCCTCTGGTATAATGATAATGGGATCAATCCAAAAACAAGAAATAACCTTTGTAAACATAAGAGCACCTAATTATATACAGTAAATATTGATATAATCATAGTTGGCAGTTTAACACCCCATTGACATCAATGGATAGATCTTCCAAAAGAAATAAAAAAGGTAACAGCACCCTTAAAGGACACATTTTACCAGATGAATCTCATTGATTTTTTCAGAGCATTACACTGTAACACTGCAGGGAATACATTTTCTTCAAGTACACATGGGACATTTGCTAGGGTAGACCACATGTAACACCATAAAAAAAGCCTTAGGAAATTTTAAAAGATTAAAATCATTTCACACATCTTCTCCAACCACATTTATAATGTTATCAAACTACAAATCAATTACACACACACACACACACACACACACACACACACACACAAAGAAAACACACAAACACATGGAGACTAAATAACCTGTTACTAAACAGTGAATGGGTTAACAATGATATCAAGGAAAAAATCAAAGGATACCTTGAGACAAATGAAATGAGAACATGACAAGCCAAAATTTATGGGACATAGCGAAAGCCATCCTAAGAGGGAAATTCAAACCAATGCAGGCCTACCTCAAGAAACAAGAAGCATCTCAAATTAACAATGTAACCTTTCACCAGAAGACCTGTTTAAATGAGCCTGTTGGATTGTTTTTAAAGGTGTAACATGATCTTAATTTGATCGATTAATTATTATTATGAGAGTATTCTTTTTGTAGTAAAGTTCACCAAAAATCAAATAAACCATTTTAAAGTGAAAAAATTGATACATTTATAATGTTGTACAATGATGACCTCTATCTAGTTCCAAAAATTTTCATCACTCCAGAAGGGTACTTCATTCTCATGAAACAGGAACTCCCCATCCCCCCACCGCAGTCTCTGATTTCTGTCTCTATGTAGTCACTTATTGTGGAAGTGACATATAAAAGGAATCACACAATAAAATAAACATGTTTTCTTTCCTGGCCTGTGTTGCTCAGCTGGTTGGAGCGATGTCCCATGTACTAAAGGGTTACGAATTCAATTCCCAGTCAGGGCACATACACAGGTTGTCAGTTTAATCCCAGTGGGGGCCCAAGGGGAAGGAAACCAATCCATGTTTCTCTCTCATGTCAATGATTCTCTTTCTCTCTCTCCCTCTAACCCTTCCTCTCTCTCTCAAATCAATTTTTAAAAAGGCATATCTCGGTTGAGAATTTAACAATAAAAAGACTAATTTTGCATTACAAACATAAATCAATGACAGGTAGGCTGCTACAAAATTATAAGAGTAAGGGCCACACAGAAGGACAAGTAATTTCACAAGGGAGCACTTTACCTTCAAGTCTTCATTGTGTGATGTAGGCCTTGAATCATCAATGCCAGATTTGCTGCAAAGTCTTTACAGTAAAATATACGACAAAAATGAGTGAGTTAATTTCTTTAAAACAAGCAACAAAAAGTTTAAGTCAAAGATAAGCTATCTGCATATCAAATAATGATTCTTGATATAATTAACGGTGGGGCTCTATTTACAAAAATGTTTTAGTGTTACCCAACTCCATTTCTGATTGGCATCTAGTCCTGCCCCTCCTCAAACCTCCATGTACAAGGGAAGCACATCAGCTAATTGGGAAACCAGGTAAAGCAGAGAAGACACCTGCCTTGGGCCATAGATCTATGTAGTTCAGCAATCTCCATTCCCTAGGACTCAAGGGGACCTAAGCCCCACTCTGTGAGTCAGGTAGATGAGACCATAGTCCTTTATGCGATCAAAAGAATCTTCCCAGTGGCTCAAATTCTTTTCTTATTTTTCTAAAGAAACCTTGAATGCTGCTAGTTCCTCCAATTAAACAACCAAGCAAAAGACCAGCAACCTCTTCAGGACATCTTTGCCCATATTTTAACCTGCCTTTCTGGAGAACCACCCTCTTTCAGTGTCCTTCTTCTTAAAACTTACCTTTAACTTGTCATAAACTTCAGTATTTCCATCTCTTTTCCAGAACTCTTATTTCAAACCCAACCCAGTGTTGTTCCCCTTGAAACTTGGGATTCCCTGCTCGTTCCATTCTTATCCTCTATGGACTGTGTTCACAACCCACTCCCTCTGTTTCTGTTATGAAAACTCACGAACAGAATGAAAATAAAGGGACGAGCATTGCATTTAGCAACCTGAATTTACATCTCTGTTCCACCACTTCTTATTATCTCAGTGAGTCACGTTAATGTGCTCCCATTACTCCATGTGAACAACCACGTGGCCAGGATGTCAAACACAGGTTGAAGCACTAGAGAAGATTTTGTTTAATTAATTGCTAGGCTTCCTTAAAATTATGAAATTCTATGTGTCTTTGATTCTGTCTATAGAAAAATGGAGAACACCATAGTTGGCAGAATTGGAAAAAAATAACACAAAGAAAGAAATACCAATAAAAGCAGAGAATAAAATAAAATAAATCAAGAACTCATGCAAGAGGGGAAAAAAGACTATAGGAACAAAGGAAAAACCTCAGACAACGAGGAAAAGGTACTAGCCTGAAGAGAAAACCAGACTGGGAAGCCAGTAATTAGAGGATCCATTAGAAATATCCTCTAAAAATATGCTTAATCCAATTAAGATAACATGGTCTACACATAGATATTCTTTACTTAGAGATAAATAAGTAATTCCAAGAAGAACGTATATCATTCTGCCTAAAAACCATTGCCTGATTAGACCTTGCTCAGGTAAAAACCTTTGGTTCTGTGGCCATAGTGAACCCCGATGGGCCCTAAAAGCTTTTGTGGGAAGCACAGGTCCTATTTACCACTATAGTTGTCAAGGAGAGTAAGATAAATGTTTAGACTCACTGGGCCTCTTAGAAAAACTCTAAATCAGAGTTAACACACAATCAGATTTGACTTTCTGAGATGATATGGTTTGCAACTTTATCTCCATGGCAGAGCTTCACAGGAACTTATCAGTGTATGTTGAGGGACAACAGAATAATTTCAGAGCCAAACTGTTTGCCAGTCAAATCATGGCTCAGCCCCTTGCTAACTATGGCATCATGGGTCGATTCATCCATCTCCCTGAATCACAGTTGCCTCATTAATAAAAAATAGGTGACATTAGCACAGCTACTTTGCCAAGCCATTGTAATGACTCTAAAACACAGGGTAATTACATAGTATAGGGTATAGCCCACAGTAGAGCACTCTAGAAATGTTAGTGTCTTTTCTATGCATTTTCTTAGTGAGCTATAATTTTTAAAAATCCATAAAATCCTACCTGCTTAAAGAGTCTTCTTTAGAGACACCAATCACTATTTTAAAAAAAGTAAAATACAATTTAAAACAATAAGAATACAGGACTTTAAAAGTACTGGACTAATACATTGTTCGAAAGTATAATTTTGGGGCCACACCTGAAGACTATACTAGGGTAAACATTAATCATATTATTGGTAGGCCATTAATACATAAGAACATTTACTTTCTCTGTTTAAATATATCAAACACACACACAGAAAAATGGGATGTATCAAAAATGGAAACCTTCCTGTGCACTGCTATGTACAATGAACGTAATCCTAACCAAACCCCATCAGACTGACAGAAAATTATGTTGTTAGTGGAAGCAGAATCATAGACTAACCATGTCAAACTTAAATAGCATGAGTTTTCTGGACTCCTCCCATCAGCAGCAGTTAGAAGACAGTATACTTATTCTGCTGTAACACGATACAAATTGTCTAGCTCTTCAGTGAAGACAAGATAATTTAAGATGAAATACTCTAGACACTACACTTTGAAGCACAACTGCACATAGAAAACAGACTCTTTCTGGCCCCATTTCATATTGCAAGATGAGTAGAAAAACTTTGTGATTCTAGTTGTATGCAGTAGAACCCCTTGAGCTGTCTCCTTGCATTACTAGAGTGTATCTGTTCCCACCTCATAGAGCAGGGTGGTCCACACAGTTAGTGCTCTGCAGTAGTGCATAGATCACTTTTCTCAAACCTCTCCCTTAGGTGGAAAATACTTATAGAAATCCTTCTCTTTCAGCTGGTATGGGACATGTCATCAGATCCTATGTTGATGTACAACAACAACAACAACAACAAATAACTAAGATAAAAACATCTTGGACAACTACATCCATTTACCTTGGAATTTTCATTTGTTAAACATACAAAAATGTACCCACTGTATGAATCCAACTATACAATATTCAGGAAAAGGCAAATCTATGGAGACTAAGAAAGATCATTGTTTTCCAGGGATTAGGGAGAAGGGAGGGATGAATAAGCAAAGCACAGAGGATTTTTAGGATAGTGAAGTGATTCTGTATGATACTGTAAGGGTGGGTATGTGCCATCATACATTTTCAGTGCACACACATCCATTGTTATAAATGCACCTCTCTGGTGCAGGATGTGAAAAATGATAAGGCTGTGTGTTCGGGGTTGTGTGGTTTATGGGCACACACTGTACTTTCCGCTCAATCAGACTGTGCACCTAAAACGTCTCTAAAAAATAAGTCTTAGTAATTTTTCTTGCAAATAATGTATCAAGGAATCTTCTATTAACATATATCAACACATTAATGCTGTTTTCAAGACACATCACCTTAAAAATTAAGATAAAGATCTAAGTATCAGAAAATGGGAATTATCCTCACAATGTAGTGAAGCATATGGAAAGTCATAAATAAAGCAAATAGTGTTAAATGTATACTAGGGCAAGAAAATAACTAATAAATATGATTGAATAACTTGCTTTGTAAATATAAACAGGAATTTAGTGAAATATAAAATATGAATCATCCATATTAAAGGACACTTTTTATTCTATAAAATCAGAAATCATTATACTAATTTTATGTAAAAATTATCTTGAAACAACTATACTAATAATAGAGGAATATAGCAAATTTCCGGGATGCCGTAACAATAAGAGTAACGGCAAACAGCAGGCTGGGTGGGGCGATGAGGCCAGTAGGTGGTTTAGTGAGGGACGACTAAACGACTGAATAGAAGGCTGCATGGGCCAACTAGGCCAGCAGGGCGGTGATTCAGGGGTGGTCAGACAGCAGGCAGGTAAGCAGTTAGGAGCCAGTGGTCTTGGATTGTTATTGGGATGTTCAACTGCCGGTTTAGGTCCAATCTGAGGGTTTCCAGATTGGAGAGGATGCAAATTGAGCTGAGGGGAGACCCCCCATGCATGAATTTTGTGTACCAAGCCTCTAGTTAATTGGATGAAAAGGAAAGCTGATCATTGCCTAATATTGCCCTAGTAATTTATATACAAATACCTGTGAAATGCTCACCAAGAATAACAAAAGTGGCCAGCATTGCAAGCAATTATAGATGATGCAACTGAAACCAGTACCATGTTATCCTATCTAATAAAGAGGGAATATGCAAATTGACTGTCACACTGTCACAAATATGGCAGAACCCATAGCCACAAGATGGTGGTGCCCAGTACCCTCAGCCCTGCTGGAGTCCCCCAGTCCTTTCAGCCCCGCAGGAATGGGGGTGGCAGGTGCATGGTGCATCCAGACCCACCCTCATCCCCCCAGCCGCCCAGTGCCAGCCTGAGGCACAGGCAAGCATTGGATGGCAGATGCCCAGCCGACACCTGAGGCACAGGCAATCCTCGAATGGCAGCTGCCCAGCCACCCAGGGCAGGCCCGAGGTGCAGGCAAGCCTTGGATGGCAGCTGCCCATTCACCCAGGGCAGGCCCGAGGTGCAGGCAAGCCTTGGATGGCAGCTGCCCAGCCACCCAGGGCAGGCCCGAGGTGCAGGCAAGCCTTGGATGACAGCTGCTCAGCTGTCCAGGGCTACCCGAGGTTCAGGTAACCAGGGCCAGCCCAGGCTTGTGCTGCTGGCAGTGGCAGCAGCAGAGGTGTGATGGGGGCATCACCTTCACCTGATCACCAGGTCGCCTCACACCCCTGAGCTCTCCTGGACTGTGAGAGGGGGAAGGCTAGGCAGAGGGACACCCCCATCCAATGCATGAATTTTCATGCACCGGGCCTCTAGTGTTATCGTATTACTTGCTTTAAAAACAAAATTTTAGGCTAAAGCCAAAAATTCAGTCAGAGCTGTACCTGCTGTGCAGAAAATTTCCATGCAGCTGGCCTAAGACTGCAATCCTTAGAAAGTCCTGCTTAAATGGCTATACTTCAGTTGGAGTCTTAAAACCTGAATCTGGGGAGGGTTTACACCTTTCCCTAACTGAAAAGAGTGGCTCCCTGTGCCTTAACACTTTGTACAACTGAAAGGGTTCATACTGTACACCTGCTTTCCTTCTGGGAATCTAGAACTTTGGTACATGCTATGGGGAAGATGCCTATGTGACTAGCGTGCCATAAAAACCTTGGCACTGAGTCTAACAAGACTGGTAGATGACATATTTCATGTGTGTTGTCAGAATTTGACACTGGAATAACTAACACATACTGGTAACTCCACAGGGTGAGGACTCTTGGAAGCTTGTACCAGATGGCTGCCACACTTTGTCACATGCACCTTTTCTCTTTTGCTGATTTTGCTTTAAACCTTTAACTGTAATAAAACTCATATATGACCACACCTATATGATGGGTCCTGTAAATTTTTCCAGTGAATAAACAAACCTAGAGGTGTGTTTAGAAACATCTAACAAAATATCATTATATAAAAATATTATTTGGATTGATGTATTATACATGATCACAATACAGAAGTTGATTTCACTGAATACCTGTACTTGATTTTTTTTCGGTCCGTGCTTGTTTTTGAGTTTTCTGTAGATCTATAACAATTGGAATAAAGACATGAAAGAAATAAATGAATCAATGATGTCAGAAAGTTATGTGAAACTTGCAACATTCCTATTTAGTCAGAATAAGAAATACAGAATCCTAATGCCTGACAGTATGTTCTATAGTATCAAAGTTCCTGTAAAGGAAAGGAAGACATCTCACTGACAAATTTCTCCAACTGAACAGGGTTTAATTCCCTTTTGCAAGAGTTATGAATCAATCAACGAACTGGGATAACTGCAAAAAAAAAAAGTAATTGTCATCTATATATATAAAAGCCCAGGGAACATTACTGCCGAACAACCAGAATGACCAAAATGACTAGCGACTTCTCCTCCCAGCGGGCCCGGCCCCCTATCAGCACCCAAAACACCAATCAGGAGCTTGGCTGGCCGCCAACCACCTGCAGCCACTCCCCCTGGCCAGTCCCCATCCCGATAGGCACCCAACACCCCTAAATCACTGCCTGGATCCCTGGTGCATGTACATTTAGTGCAAGCACAAGAAAATAATTATCAGTTTCTTCTGACCCGGGCCCAAGTCTCCAGAGGGCTCTGCTAATATTGCATCCAAGGTGTGGAATTGTCCTTCCACGGCCTGTGCCCCCAGGAGAACTCCTAAGTTAGCCAAAA